>NW_026575133.1:25157500-25412500 GCF_905146905.1 Nyctereutes procyonoides
ATGAGCTGACACCATGATTAAAGCTGACCATTTGTAATGTGTCTCGACCCCGCCGCCGAGCCCTGAAGAGGTTAATGCGGTGACGGAGGCCGGCACCTGCCCCTCGCCGGCCTCCCGGGCCGTGGCGCACAGCCCCTACCTCCACCCCCTCGCCTGCCCCTGCTCGGCTGCACTGCCGACTCCTAATCAATTAGCCCATTAACGAGCCCTTCGAGGAGTTAAGTAGCGAGAGGTTTTGCCACGGGTAGGGCTGCCGTCGGTAACTCACCGGCTAATGATATTATAAGCGCTTTACTCAATAACCCCGCGCGGCGCGGGCGAGGAGGGAACTGCACCGTCATGGTGCAGTGTCTGGACATGTGTGGGGATTGACTCCAGAGTCTCCTATCACTTTGGTTGCGTTTGGGGGATATCCTAGGAGCAGGGGGCTCCCAAGACCTCTCCGCTGATGGGTCCCGAGGTCCCAGCGCCGGAGGATGGCGTTGCCTTAGCGCCTTGGGGTCTTACCTCACCTTGGTTTCCTCGATGCTTGTGTAGACAACTGTGCCCTGGTACCGTTTTGCCGGCACCAGGCTGCTTCTAGATCCAGTAACAGCCGATCTGGGAATTAAAGGGGCGAGAGCCGGGGCTTAGAGGCGGCCGCAAGGAGAGAACCAACCACGGTTTCTTGAACACTTACCCGGCGTCTGGAGTTGGCCACTTTGACCTAAGCTAACTTCTTGGAGGTGGGCATTGCTTCCTCGGATTTTGGGAAAGGAGGAAACTGCTGCTCAGAAAGTTTTAGTATCGTGCCCAAGGTCACCCGGGTGAGATTTGGATCGATTTTTGCCTTATTCTAAAACCATATCCTGTTCTCACCTCCTTCTCCTTCTTCTTCCCAGCATCAAAGCGCTTCTATTTCTGCAGCAATTCCGTGGCCTGCAATATTGGCCAAAAAGCGAGGATCACTTGTGAAACAGAGGGTGGGCCATGGGCTATTCAGCAAAAGTTTACAGAATAGCTATTATGAGCTCCTAGTGCTTCTGGGCTTTTGGTGCCTTTTCCTCTCCTATCCGATGCCTTCCTCAAAACGGGAGAAATGGGGAGATGCAATTGAGAAGTTCATTTCACCTGTGAGGGCAGTGAGGGTATAACTGGGACTGGACTTGTCCTACTTCACGCAGTCTGTAAATGGTGGCGCTGGGACTTGAACCAGGATCCCTTGCGGCAAGATCCAGGTCTCTCCTCCCCATCCCCAAGGATCATGCAGGCTAACACGTTGGGCCTGTTACAGGGGTGAGTTCTGTAGGCTGGGATGCACAGAAGTTGTCTGTTCCTGGGACTCCCAGTTAAGCTCCCAGTTCGGAGGAGGCGCATGCTCCTAAACCCCCTCCCTCCCATGAGGGACGAAGCGGTCTTGGGGTGCCAGCTCTGCACCCCCGCCCCGCCGCCCGCCCGCCGTGGGGGAGAAGGGGTGGGAGGCTAGGGGAGGGTCTTGGAGCAGCCTGTAGGAGCTCCTTCGACGGTGCGAGGACCCATCATCGCTCGAGGGAGGCGTCCGGCCACTCCAGCTCGGAGCCCCGCGCCGCCCCTGCCCCTCCGGAGGGCCGGAGTCCGGGCCGTGGGAGTCGCCACACTGGCCGGGGGCGCGGGCTGGAACCCGTGCTGCTGCCCGCCAGGCAGTGCCTGGTTGGACACTGCAGATGCCCGCCGGGGGCTCGGCGCGCTCCGGGCCGCACAGTGGCTGCGTGCAGGGCCTGGGCTTTTTGAAAATTTCCGGGGCCTCTCGGCGGCGCTGCGATTGGCCGCGGCCGGGTAACCTCTATGCAAATGAGGCCGCGCCACCTCCGCGCCCGCGGAGACCCCGCGAGCTGGCGGGCAAGGAACGGGCATTCGCGGCGGGGCTGGGCGGGCGCACCCAGAGCCGGGCAGGCAGGGGTCCCCGCGCAGCCATCCCGTGCCCGCGTGTCCCCCGCGCAAAGGGGACGCCTCGCCAGCTTCGCCGCCCCCTCCCCCCGCCCCCCTCCCCGCCCCTCCCCCCGCCTGCCTGCCTGCCTGCACCACCTTCCACCCAGATCGTCTCTAAAGGGAGTTCTTGGTTTCCTCCGATTTCTTATGAACCCAGGATGGGCAGCAAGGAAGATGCAGGCAAGGGGTGTCCGGCGGCCGGCGGCGTCTCCAGCTTCACCATTCAGTCCATCCTGGGCGGGGGCCCCTCGGAGGTGCCACGGGAGCCCGCCGGCTGGCCGGCCAGGAAGCGCAGCCTGTCCGTGTCCTCGGAGGAGGAGGAGCCGGACGACGGCTGGAAGGCACCTGCCTGCTTCTGCCCAGACCCGCACGGCCCCAAGGAGCCGGGCCCCAAGCATCACCCCCCCATCCCCTTTCCTTGCCTGGGTAAGGATCGCACGCCGCCGGGTCGGCCGCGAGCAAGCTCTAGGGGAGGGAAGCTGTGCCGGGGTCCATCCAGGCCCCCTCCGGCCAGAGCCCCGGCCGCCCGCCCGGGGTCCAGGGAGGAGGGAGGGCACACGCGCGCGTTGTTGTCTCCTCCTCCCGGAGGGGGCTCGGGAGGTGACGGGAACACAGACCTCGCGCGGCGCGGGCTCGGAGAAGGCTGGGTTGGCAGGAGAACATACCACCGCGGGCTGGTCCTGGGCGGGCCGCACACACGGCCCTGCCCTCAGTGTCCCCTTTGTACATCGGTCGGATACTCTCCGAACAAGAGGTCTAGAAGTCGGGTCCCAGCGGTCCATCTGTCTCCACCGCAATCTCTTCCAGCTTCTGTTTTCCTCCTCTCCCCCCCCCTCTGCCCGCCCCCCCCACCCCGGCCTGATTACCACTCCAAGATGATTGACAATGGTGCCTTTCAGAGATGGTTCCTCTTTACAACACTGACGAAGGGGAGCCCCGCGTTGGTCCTTAGCGTGATTTCCGAACAAACGGCCTGTGAAATGATGCCACACTATAAAGCTCGGGGAACCCTTCCAGCTCGGTTATCAGGAGGCAAAAATCACCTTTTAAAATGATGCTAGTGCACCCCGTGCAGACTTCCTCCCCCTGCTGCCACATTCCTTCCTTTCCACGAAGCCGGGGGCGCAGAGGGAGACCCCGTACTGGAGGGAGCTGGGTCCCGTTGCTTTTTCCAGGCCAGGGGGCCGGGCGCTGGGTACCAGCGAGAGGGAGAAGAGGAAGGGGCTGGGACCGGGGCTGCCGCCGCCCGGCATCGCCCTGGCCTCGGCCGGGGCTGGGGGGTCCGGAGGCTCCCCCCGTCCATGCCTCCCTGCCTGTTCTCCCTCTCCAGGTACCCCCAAGGGCGGCGGCGGCGCGGGGCCGGCGAGCTCGGAGCGCACGCCTTTCCTCTCTGCTTCGCACCCGGACTTTAAGGAGGAGAAGGAGAGGCTCCTGCCCGCGGGCTCGCCGTCGCCAGGGCCCGAGCGGCCGCGGGACGCAGGCGGCGAGCGGCAGGCGGGCGCCGCCAAGAAGAAGACGCGCACGGTCTTCTCGCGCAGCCAGGTGTACCAGCTCGAGTCCACCTTCGACGTGAAGCGCTACCTGAGCAGCTCGGAGCGCGCCTGCCTCGCCTCCAGCCTGCAGCTCACCGAGACCCAGGTCAAGACTTGGTTCCAGAACCGCCGCAACAAGTGGAAGCGGCAGCTCTCGGCGGAGCTGGAGGCGGCCAACATGGCACACGCGTCGGCGCAGACTCTCGTGGGGATGCCGCTCGTGTTCCGGGACAGCTCGCTGCTGCGCGTGCCGGTGCCGCGCTCGCTCGCCTTCCCCGCGCCGCTCTACTACCCGGGCAGCAACCTCTCGGCCTTACCCCTCTACAACCTCTACAACAAGCTCGACTACTGAGCGGCCGCCGCCTCCCGCCGCCCCCTCCCGGCGCTCCGGGGCGCGGCGGGCTGTTGCCAGAAATACTCAGAAATACACCATGTGTATTCATTATCTCTTATTTATGGCCTCTGCCCTGCTCTTTTGTTTTGATCGTTTCGGGTATTTATCGGCACTTCTCAAGCCAGATCGCCTGCTTGCTACCCAAAACAAACCGATGCGCTTTGAAAACCGCTTTGGAGGGGATGTTCTCGGGCGGCGGTGGGAAAGGGAGTTTCGGCCAAATAATCTACATTGATTGGTAAGGGGGGGGGGGGAGGGAAAGTCAGAAAAACACCAACCAAACCAGGTACACTCCTCTCCCCGTGTATATATATATATATATATATATATATATATATATATACCTGTATGTATGTACATGCACACGCACAACAGCCGGGGGCTTTGGACAATTACCGCAACGCCTCTTTTCGATTTCCTCGTCCCGAGGATGGGTAGGGGCGAAAGGGGGGAAGATTTCAGATCTGTAAATATTTTTAAAGAGGTAAACAAACAAAGGAAAAATAAAACATTTTAAGCATCGTTGCTAACTTTGGTGAGATTGATTGCCCAGCGTGCTAACGCGCGGCTTTTCTCGCTTTTCGGTGGAGGCAGGCGTGCGACCGACCGGAGAGGTCCTGCTCGCCCAACGGGGAGGGTGGGACGCGGCCTGGGGTTAAGGGTGGGGACCTTGGCGCCGCCGAGGCGGTACGTGGGCCCCAGCTGCACCCCCTTCCAGTCCCCGGTGCCCGTAGACCTGGCGCAGGCGGAGGCGCACCTGCGCCGGCATCCAGCTCGGGAGCCCGCGCCGCGAGGGACAAAGGCGGGGAAGCCTCCCTGCAGGAGCGCTGCCTTCCCCGGGACGAGCATCTTCCCAGCGCCGCGAGCGCGCTTGGCCGCAGCAGGGCGCCGTGCGTCCCGGCCCCGCGGGTGCCACGCGCCTCCTTCCAAGGGCGAAGGTGAGGCGGGATGGCGCTGCCCGAACCCGGTCCACAGCCCGCTTGGCGCGTCCCCCAGGCCGGCGCGACAGGCTTGCGGCCGCGCACGGTTCCCGAGCAGGAGGCACAGGGGTGCGACTGGAGCCGCGCGGGGACCCGGCGCGGAGAGGACGGCACTTCGGCTGAGGAGGGATCCGAGGCTGGAGATTAGCAAACAGACCGCGGGAAGCAAGCTTTTTTTTTTTTTTTAATGTTTTTTTATTGTTGTTGTTTACAGTTTGCATTGTGCGTGGCTGAGTGGCTGGGTCGAGGGCAAGCACGCGGCCAGCCGCACTGCAAGGACCCGCGGCGCTCGGCCTGCGTGCCCTCCGGCTGCTGCGCCCCAGCGCCTGCCGCCGCGCGCGGGCTGCCAGGGCGCGGCTCCCAGAGAACCGCAGCGAGACGGTCATGCACATCGCAGGGTTTCGCAATATTTGATCGCAGCCACCAGTTCCGTGTAAAACGTCTTAAAAAATGGCTGGAGCTTACGGGAGGAGGATGGTTCCGTGTCACGTGGGGAGAACTCCCCGGCCCTCCTGCCTCCCGTCCCCAGGCCCCCTTAGCCGGTGCAAGGGTGCTGGGAGTGCCACCCCATTCTCTAGAAGGAGACCATTAGCGCGATAGATAGACTTGTCTCCGAGCCCAGAGAAATCCAGATTATTAGCATTTTATGAAAACGTACAGGCTATCTGTAAACCGACTACGTGACCTGCAGTATTGTCTGAAAGTGCTTGGTCTCTTGTCCATTGTTTTCGTCTCACAAAAGATTTCATGGAAATTACATTCTCTCTCAAGATGACGTCAGAGGGATGTTATCCAAGAACACATCTCCAGATGCGAAGTTAGTTTTAGCCCACTTACTTCACTCCAGTTGAGATCAATTCACTATATATATATTTACTGAGCCCTAGAACTTGCTGAGAACTATGCTAAATATTGTATAGACAGAGAGAAATCAAAAGTGACACTGGATCCGTTTTCTTCTGATTTATTTGGTGCATATATTTTATTTCAAAGAATTTTTTCTTTCCAAATGACGCACTTCAAGTTCTTCTTGTCTTTTAAAGTTGCTACTTGAATATTCCACGCAGAAACAACCAATTTGCTCAAGGAACTATTTATATAGGAATATCCCATCTATCTCATTATTATCTGCATTTCGATAGATTATGTTTTTGTCAAGAGATGATGGTTTTAACAGTATTGGGTCACTATATTCTACTTACGCTTACTTCTCTTACAGGATGTGGTTTTCTCTAGCCACTCTAGGCTGTTAAATGGCAGAGTGATTTTGCCCTTAAGACTTCAGGGATGACCCTTTTCTGGTTTATCATATAGTGAATATTTCTATCTTTTTACTAATCCAGAAATTAGCAAAGGTGGTCCAACAGTGTAATTAGTTTCTAGAAATTCCCTCCTCTTACAGGTAAGAGGTTCTCTCTCTCTCTCTCTCTCTCTCTCTCTCTCACACACACACACACACACACACACACACACACACACACACGACCTTGCATTTGGATTTAAAATGTTCAAGACTCCATTGTGGCCAGATCTCCTATCTCAAGACTATCAATTCATTTGAATAATCAGCAAAATCATCAGCCTCCTTTCAGGCTGTAAAGTGGATTTAAAAGATTGACGTTTCTTAAAACTCGAATAGAGTCCGGCTGCAACTGCGCGCCCAGAGGGACCTGAATCATACACACACTGTATAATGAAATACACTTAGATTTTATTAGCAGATAATTCATGCTCAGAATCTTGAAACTCTAATAGAATTAAATAAACAACTGGGAAAGGGAACCAAATAGAATTATTTGGAGATAAAATTATTTAGCCAAAGTTAGAATGGAGGCAAGGCACTGCATTTTAAAATTCTTAACCTCGCCATTAACTTGTTGAAAGAGAAAAGATAGAGAACCAAGTATGAGGATTGGCGATGAGGGAGGGCAAGAATCTGTTATTGTAGCAGTAATATCAACACAGTGGGCAGAAGGGTGGTTACTGTGTGTGTGTTTATTGTGTCAAGAATCCTAAAAAGACGGGGATCCCTGGGTGGCACAGCGGTTTGGCGCCTGCCTTTGGCCCAGGGCGCGATCCTGGAGACCCGGGATCGAGTCCCACATCAGGCTCCCTGCATGGAGCCTGCTTCTCCCTCTGCCTGTGTCTCTGCCTCTCTCTCTCTCTCTCACTGTGTGCCTATCATAAATAAAAAAAAAAAAAATTAAAAAAAAATCTTTAAAAAAAAAAAAAAAAAAAAAAAAAAAAAGAATCCTAAAAAGAAATGCACCTGGGTAGGGTCTGTGAATGGGTAAAGGCCAACAACACTTTTCCTCTATCAATGTACCTTAAAAGTTAAACAGTTTAACTCCAACAATTTCCTTCCACTTCATACAAAAATCACATAATAAAATAGGATTTTTTTTTCACAAAAGGCATTTAAAAAGAGGTCACAGTATGAGTTAAATTGAAAATTGTCAATGAGCTTTTGATACTCAAGAGTAACTGAGTCCAGCATTCTAGTTATAAATTAAGAATTACTTCTCTTTCATAGAGATCAAGTAAGTTACAAAAGCAACCAGCTTGATTCTCCTATTTCTGGAGGAGTCTAGAGACAGTTAAGGAGAACAAACTGAGCCTGTTAACTCTAGGGAGTTTTGGGGTTGGGGAAGTCAAAGGAGGGGGGGGGGAGAAGCTTGTAGTTATCATTTTAATCTTCTGCTTAAAGATACAGAAACTCTTGAGCTTTAACCACTGCAGGGTAATTGTTTTCGAGTCTGTCCACCCTCCCTTCTGAACAGCCCCCCCTCCCCCCGCCCCCCAGAGCAAGGACTGTCTGATTAATGCATCATCCCAGAGGCTCCCACGAGGCCTGGTATTCAGCGGGTGCTCAATAAATGTTTGCAGAAAGATGGAATGGAAGGATAAAGCATAGTATAAATAAGGATGAGTTTCTACGATATGAATAGATCTTAAGACACTGGGAAATGTGAGACCCTGGTTCACGGGTGGAAACTCCAAGAACTGAGAACAAACCAAGGCAAAGTAACACAATTGATTAGAGCAAATATTTCCACTCCATTTACTGGTCAACTTCATGGGCGTATGCATGTCTAGTGAAAGGGAGAATAATTTAGCTTTTTAGAAGTATTGACTTAAATGAGGTTCCTGAGCCCAAAAGACTGAGAGTTGCGCCACTGTTCCGACTGGAAAGAGCATCTTTCCCGCCTACTAGTCTGAGGACCCGCCAGGCGTAGGGAAACTACATTTCCCGGCGCGCCGCCCACGGGTGGGTGAGAGCGTGGGCTGAGGCTCGGCGCGGTGCACTTTGGGAGTTGTAGTTCCCGCTCGTCCCTCACGTGCGCGGGCGCCGCAGCCGGGCGGGGAGGAGAGACCACGTGATCGGAAAAGCCGCGGTTTGCCTTTGAGCCGGAACAAGATGGCTGGCTTGACCGACGCCGGGCCTCCGAGCGGACCAATTGGCTGCCTCGAGTGAGACGTTGGCGTTTGAAATTAGCCAATGGCAGCCGTACGCTGGGGCTTCCTCTCCGCCTCTTTCGCCCAGCCCGCGAGTGCTCGGAGGGAAGCGCGGAGGTTGCGGCGGCGGCGGCGGCGGCCGAGGTGCTTCTGAGCGGGGGCCGAGGTAGCGGGTGGCGGCGGCGGGACGCGGGGGCGGGCTCCCCGGGGGCCTCCCGGGCCCCGAGCCGGCGGCGCCGTGCGCGCGGAGCCCGTCTCGCTTGCATCGCTCTTTATTTTAGGAGCGTCCGGGGCGGTAGGCCCGGCCGAGGGGGCGGGGAGCGGGGCTGTGCGGGGGCTGGAGCTGGGGGCGCCGCGGCGCGGGCCGGGCGGGTCGGGGCGCCCCGGGGGCGCGGGGCGGCGGGGGCGGCGGGGGCGGCGGGGTGGGGGCGGGGCACTCCCGACCGCGCAGGCGCAGACGCCGGGCCGCCGCCGGTCTCCGGGTGCCCCCCCCCGCCCCGCCCCGCCCCGCCCCGCCGGGGAGCACCCCCCTCGCCGCGAAGCCCTCCCCGCGGCCCGGCCTGCAGTCGGCGCGACGCCCCGGAGCCTGGGGGGCTGACGGGCCGCTCGTTCCGTAGATGACGGGCTCCAACGAGTTCAAGCTGAACCAGCCGCCCGAGGACGGCATCTCCTCCGTGAAGTTCAGCCCCAACACCTCCCAGTTCCTGCTGGTCTCCTCCTGGGACACGTCGGTGCGCCTCTACGATGTGCCGGCCAACTCCATGCGGCTCAAGTACCAGCACACCGGCGCCGTGCTCGACTGCGCCTTCTACGTAGGTGTCCCCCGGGGCCCCCGCCCTCTTTGTTTGAGGGTCGCCCGTGGCCGGCGGCCTTCCGCCCGCATCCTGCAGGAGCTCCTGTCGGTGATCGTGGGCAGCTCGTAAGAGTTTCCTGAACGCTGTCTGGAGCCAAATACAGTTGTTGTTGTTGTTGTTGTTTTTTCTTTTTTAGGGGAGCCGGGGATGGGGGCTTGGAGGGGGAGGGTTGGGTCATGCAGACGTCGGAAACTCCCCGACTCTTTCAAAGAGAGGAATCCTACAAACTTTCTGGGTAGATGACATTCGTATGTGGAATCTGCAGCAAGGCAGTAAAATTGGATCGTTTATCAAGAGGAAGGTGTTTTTGTTTTTGCATCTAACTAGGAAATAGGAGGGGATCCCTGGGTGGCTCAGCGGTTTAGCGCCTGCCTTTGGCCCAGGGCGCGATACTGGGGTCCCGGGATCGAGTCTCGTGTCAGGCAGGCTCCCTGCATGGAGCCTGCTCCTCCCTCTGCCTGTGTCTCTGCCCCCCCCAACCCCCCCCCGTCTATCATGAATAAATAAATAGAAAAATCTTTAGGAAATAGGAAAGCCTATGTGCTGTCAGCCGGTGTGGTGAAAGAACGGTCCCTTCCTTAATCTGTTGTAGTTTTGGTCACCACTCATTTGCTTTATTGTGTGTGTGTGTGTGTGTGAAGCCAGTGTACATCATCCGGGGCATAAAGTGGACAGTTGCTGTAGAGACCGGAATTTTGAAACACTTTTTAAACGTCTGTAAGTTTTGAATGGCTTGAAACTTTTATTTTGTAGGATCCAACACATGCTTGGAGTGGGGGATTAGACCATCAATTGAAAATGCACGATTTGAACACCGATCAAGGTAAACATGGCCATGTTTTTACAGTTTGTTGTCTCCTCAGCTAGCGTCCTCAAGTGTTCATGTTTATTTAGGAAGAGTTGGTTCCTGAATTGCCCAGTTCCCAAGTTGTTTACAAGTAGAAGTGGCTTAAATTTAGGGCTTTTTTTGTGTAACTGGTAACCATTAAGTTAGGGATCACAAAACATTATGCATGCATTTTTCTCAGTAAATTCAATGCCATTAGGATCTCCATCTAAGTGTTTACATACATGAAATTACCAGCAAGTATTTGACCTTTACCTGTCCTCAGGAGTGGACTGGATCCCCTGGTATTTTACTGCTTGTTAGGATTTTGCGGGACATGTTTGAGAAGCTTATGATATTTAGTTCAGATCGAAGAAAAATAGGTTTTTAAAAATCTGATACTATAAAATAGTCATTCCTATTCAGCTATTATATGAATTGTATGTGTGATTATTAGCATAGAATATGCTTCAGTTGCATTTGTTAAGTGAATAATGACACATTTTCTTTTAGTTAATTTCTTAGAGGCCCAGCTAAGAAGTGATTTAACTAATTTTTTGTGGTGACTTTGGAGCAGAGCAGAAATGGAATGGACCTCAAACGCACAGAACTCTTGGACATAAACAAATTTTCGGGGGGAGGATCCCTGGGTGGCTCAGCAGTTTAGCACCTGCCTTTGACCCAGGGCGTGATCCCAGAGTCTCGGGATCGAGTCCCACATCAGGCTCCCTACATAGAGCCTGCTTCTTCCTATGCCTGTGTCTCTGCCTCTGTCTCTCTCATGAGTAAATAAAATTAAAAAAAAAATGTTTTTTGTATATGCATACATTAGGTGTGGGTGTACTTGAAGCATTTGGCAAGGCATAGAGATATGACCAGCTGAGGATGAGCTGGACAATGGGAGGATGGAAAGAAGATGGGCACAATATTTTGTCAAAAAAAAAAAAAAAAACAAAAAAACCTCAAAAGAGTCTATTTCATTACAGTTACTTTGTTATGTAGCTTAGAACTGCAGAATTGCTTGGTTTTGTTAGCTTCTTCTATATAGTAAGTTAGCTTACAGGTTTCAGCCCTGTTTGTTGGAAAACTTAGAAGAAGCAAACCACTGAAATATAAAGATTTTTGGTATGGAGACCATAATTAAGGGAATTAGCTGTTTATTCTCAAGAGGTCATTGTTGAACTTCAGGAAGTACTTTGTTTAAATGATACATTTTTTAAATAGGCAATTTTCCTATTTGAGGATGAGGACCACATGTTCTTTGTCATATCCTTAGCATGTGGCATAGATATTGGCTCATACTAGACATTTGGTAGATGTTAGTTGAATGAATGAATGAGATACCGTGAAGAGTTGAAGTTGAAAGAAATTGTCTGTTGGAAATTTGACCCACTGTGAAAAACAAGTAGACTAATCATGAGACTCCCCACCTTCCTTATCCCCAGCTTTGAGATAATAACCCTGTAAATAAGTTATAAACATTGGCTTTAATGCACTAAGTTTTATCCAGATTCAGAAGACCAGAGTTCTCTACTCATTCGTTCATTTAGTGGGTATTTGAGTACCTACCCTGTATCAGAACCTGCAGTAGAACTGTAGAGTTCAACAAGGTTTCTGATTTTAAGGAATCTAGACTCAAGTGAGGAAAAAAACTGATATACTGCCAATTTAATGTAATGTGAAATTCAAGTCAGCCTTTGGTATGTACCACTGTCAGCGAATCAAACTATGCATTGTAAGGTGAACAGAGAGGAATGGATGACTATTTGTAGCCATGGAGAAATTTTTCTGTATGCAGACATTTTCATCAAGTTGGTGCAAGCAGATTCATTACAGTTTAAAGAATGTTTTTTTCTATTGTTCACTTGAGGAATCTTTCTTTAGTGGAGGTGGTAGTAAAGCTGGGTTAATTTTTTTTTTTCTTTTTTCCTGCCTGTAGAAAATCTTGTTGGAACCCACGATGCCCCTATCAGATGTGTTGAATACTGTCCAGAAGTGAATGTGATGGTGACAGGGAGTTGGGATCAGACAGTTAAATTGTGGGATCCCAGAACTCCTTGTAATGCAGGTACCTTCTCTCAGCCTGAAAAGGTAGGCTCTTTACATTCATAATAGGAATTAGCATCTTTGGGGTGATTTGACTTGATACATGTTTGATGAATATGGTGTTGAATTTGAAGGTTAATTAAGAGTTGATAAGGGGTGCGCATGGCTGGCTCAATCAGTAGAGCACATGACTCTTGATCTTGGGATTGAGTTGGAGCCCCACATTGGGGTAGAGATTACTTAAAAAAAAAAAGTTTGTTTTTTTTTTTTTGTTTTGTTTTGTTTTCTTTCTTTTTTTTTTTTTTTTGAAGCATAGGGATCTGATTTTGGTATTTGGGTCAGCATTTTTTTCTATTTGTCATCTTCTTTGTACTGGATAGTACTCCCTCCCTTAAATAAATCCACTGCTCTGTATTGTTAATGCTTTAAATCCCAGGACTGAGAAGCAACTCCATGTCTTTTCAGAGAAGTCATTTAGCAAAGACTGTTGGATTGCCTTAAATTGGGTTTGACATGCCCAAACCAGGAAGTGGGACAGAGAGCATCACTCATTTTCACTTACGACCTGAAGTTTCATTTGCGTGGACTTTTAAGAGGGTGGAATGGGTTATTACTCGAGGTTAGTGAGAAAGATGTCCGGTACTCCCTGGGTTTTGCTATTTATTTATTTATGTATTTATTTTTAATGTTGGCAGATTCATTTGAAGGCTCTCCTGAAGGAAGCTTTTTAAAAGCAAAACTTTGTGTATTATTTTAACCTTTTGATCCTGTACTACGAAAGTATAATTGAGCATTCTTGCTGTATCCTCATCAGACCTTATCAGGTGGTAGTTAATTTTAAAGATTGATTGTTTTAGCACTTTAAAGGTATCCTTCACTTGAGTCTATTTCCTTAGTGTAAATATACTATTCAGTTCCTGTTAGCCATCGTTATATACTGTAGTGCATCCAAAGAGCCATTATTTCTGTCACATCACAGTCGAATCTACTCCTGGCAAGACCTTTGTTCAGAATAAAATAATTGCATTGTTTCTAGTTTTGATTTATGGTTGCATGTAACATGTTAAGAGCTGTGATAAATTGCTGACAGAATATGGTATAATGGACAGCCACACTGAATCAAGCTGCTTATTGGTTCAGCAAGGTTCATTATGTCACTTTTTTTAATACTTTCGTTGATAAATGTATATACCTAGTCAGTAGCATGACAGTGGTTTCACATGATTTACGATCAGTGGGGATAGAAAGCCCTATTAGAAGCTTGTGTGTCACCTGTATAGTAAAGATTTAAGATAAAATTCCCAATCTGATTGTACTGTTATAAATCGATCTCTTTCTGGATTCTGTGTTTTTTAAGTTTGGCGTTTTACATGTCTCAGGTTAATTTCCATTTCTCTGCAAACATTGTGTTTTCTGAATAAACTGTGGTAGGTCTTACATTTCTCTTATTTAAATATGCTTATATTGAGTCTAATGTTTTGAATCTTTCAAATTTTTTCCTTAGTCAAATTAGTTGTTGAATTTTAAGGCCCGGTTGTAGAGATCCTTGGGTTATTGTATCGTTAAACGTAACATGGTATTTTGGGGTCGTGGTATATATTTAAGTTAGGGATGACTGACCTTGTGGTTTAGTTACTGAATGTTATAAAGAGAGGTCTTACTAGGCCATAGGCTCTCTTCATTTTTTAGTAGTGATTCTTCAGGTTTTAAAATATTAATAAATCAGATTAAATTAGAGTTGCTTCTTGGTTGAAAGTAATAGCCAGAATACAATTCTTTGTCTGAAGTCTAGATTAAAAAAAATTATTTAACAGGATCAGGAAAATAATTTTGGTACCATTTTCATGAGTTTGCTATCTGTTTGGTTCCCACAGGACATATTTGAAAACAAACCACTTGAAATACTTGTAGGGAATTCTGATGTATTATAAAGGAATTTTTTGCAGAAAAATTTTCTGTATTGTAAAAAGGGCATTATGTGGGGGAAAATAAATGCTTTTAAGGGAGAAAATGCATTTTAAGTTTTCACTAAAGATGAACGTTGTCTTGAGTGTTTAGTAGGATGTCAGGGCATAAGAATGTGTTTTGTCACATGCCAGACCACTATCCTTGTGTTTTAATTTTGAGTTCACATGCCACCCAAAGCAACTAAACAGCTAATTAATGATGACTCCTTCATTCTTCTTAGAAAGGTCTATTTATTCAGTGTGACAGCTGAGAAAAATAAAGATTTTTAGAGTTCAACATGAAATCTTTTTTTTAAAAGGTGGTCATAAAAAAATAACTTGGAAATGATTATTGTGTGAAAAGCTAGAAGCCTATTGAGAGGTATTTTGAATGTGTTTTATGACTTTATTGTCTATTTTTTGAGTGTCTTTCTGCACATTTATATTGCTACTAAATGAAGCAGGAAGGCTGGAAAAATCGCTTAATAGTTGAATTTGTTTTAGTAACCAAGAGAATCGTCTTCAAAAATGTTTTTTGCAGAATTAATTAGAATGTACAGTATATGATGCTTGGCTAAGTATTAAGAATATTTTGGGTTGATTATTTTGTGCACATTACTTAGTTTGTGTAACTGTAGTATTTAAAATTTAATACCTGTGTTTGAGAACCTGATCAGCTAACTTTTTAATGGTTTTATGATTATTGGACTTGTCGGGGGTCAAAATGTTCTGTTTAGGCAAATGGGTAGAATTGAGTAAGTTTGGTCTTTCTTGAAAGGTGTATACCCTCTCAGTGTCTGGAGATCGGCTGATTGTGGGCACTGCAGGCCGCAGAGTCTTGGTGTGGGACTTACGGAACATGGGCTATGTGCAGCAGCGCCGCGAGTCCAGCCTGAAGTACCAGACTCGCTGCATACGAGCATTCCCAAACAAGCAGGTACTGACCTACTCCCTACCTGCCTTTTTCGAATTTGAAAGTGAAAGGATCTCATTGATCACTGCCTTTTAAAGCTTTGCTTTTTAAATTTTTGAGTAGTGGTTTAGAATTTGCTGTCAGATACATTTTCGAAACCCTTGTGTTCTAGTGTGTTGCCCCAGTTTGAGAGAAGACCTTGATGTTCAGAGAGGTTAAGTAATCTAGTAGTGGTTTGAATACAGGTCTTCTGATTCCTTGTTTCAGGATGCTTGACAGGTACAGGGTTATCAGAGAGTTTTGCGTATATCTTAATTTACCAAACCAGTAAATTCAAATTTAAATCTGGAAATTTAGGATTATGGAATTTGCTGTTCTCTTTTTTTTGACTATTTGTAACCCTGATACTAATAGAGTTCTTTAGCTGGTCTGACAGTAGAACTTGTGTTTTTTTTTTTTTTTTTTTTTAAGAATGCCAATAAGATTAGAGAAGGCGATACTCCTTATGTAATGGCTACTTCTTGAAACAGGAGTGGGTTCCCTTCCCTTTACCGGTTTAGCCTTGCTAAACAAGGCTGCTCTGTTTATTAGCAAGCCCCTTCTCCCCTCAAATCCTTAAAGTTTGAAGGAGAGTTGGTGGTGGGGTCAGCTGCCGGAAGAATTTTACAAGAGGAAAAGTCATTAAAAACGGCAGATATCTTTAGAATCTTACGCTGTCCTTTAGTGGTTGAGGAGCTGGATACAATTATGTCAGTTATTCTCTTGACCCTTTATCTCCTAAGGTTAGCACCTCAAATGGTGATCACAGTTCTTTTTCTCAGGAAATTGTAAGTTTCCACTGAAGGTAAGGAATTGCAGTTATGTGACTTTTAAAGATTTAACTGTGATTAAGATATCCTTGCATTTATAAATATTATTTTTGTGTCTTATGTCTAAAACTTTGTTAGAACATGTTTCTGGTTGGTAATGGAAGTTTAAGATTCCACTGATTTTTTTTTTTTTTTTTTTTTTACCTAAGTAGTTTTTCAGGAATAATGTTTCTTCATACCTTTAGAATTAACAAAATAAATAAGATACAGGGTTCATATTTATGTTTTCTCTTAGTTTTTTTTTTTCACATGTTGTCATTTCAGGGAAAGGTGAGAAAAGGTGTGAAATGTAAGCCACTTTGAACATTGTTGAAAATCTGTGGTGCTTGTGTGTGAACTCAACTTGCTGTAGTTAAATGCAAAAGGGATAATGGCTGAGGTGGAAGGGTGGTGTTCTGGTTGGTGTGGGTCACTGATAGGCCCTGAAGGACACACAGCTCTTAGAGTTGCTGTGAAGAGGTGAAGAGGCACAGAGCACAGCGGATTACACCCAGCTGATGGAACAAATTTGAGAACCCTCTGGACAAGACAACAAGTAAATGATACTGAAGCACTTGAAAGTTCTTGTCTAGATTTGACAAAATTACTAGGTGTGATAGGTTCATTTTTCTTTTTTTATGGAATGGGTAATAGGTAATACTGTTCTTAAACTTTTGGTCTGGTCATAGCTATGTTAGTATAGCTTAAAACCTGTACCTGGTTAAAACCTGGCTGTATTTACCTTTCATTTCTGAAATAATCCTCTTTCATGCGGGGAATTTCATTTCATACCTTTCATTTCAAATTTGGGAATCAGTGCCTTGTGTTTGGAAGCTGGAGTCAAAATTTTTGTCCTTGTCTGGTTCCCTCTTGGCAGGGCTATGTATTAAGCTCCATTGAGGGCCGAGTGGCAGTTGAGTACTTGGACCCAAGCCCTGAGGTACAGAAGAAGAAGTATGCCTTCAAGTGTCACAGACTAAAGGAGAACAATATCGAGCAGATTTACCCTGTCAATGCCATTTCCTTTCACAACATCCACAATACGTTTGCCACAGGTACGGTATGGCTGTGCACCTACATCACGTCATTGAGATGATAATTTTACTTTGTTTTATTTTAATTAATTAATTAATTGTAGAAAGAGAATAGGGGTTGAGGGGCTGAAGGAGGTGGGGGAAAGAGACTCTTAAGCAGAGTCCGCACTGTGCGCGGAGCCCAGTATGGCGCTTGATCTTACAACCGCAAGGTCATGATCTCAGCTGAAATCAATAGTCTGATGCCCAACCGACTGAGCTCCCCAGGCGCCCCAACAATTTTACTCTAATTGGACAGGAAACATTTATGCTTAGGCAGAGTTCTGAAAAAACTTTTTTCTGATATTCAGGGAGTAAAAATTGTGTGCGAGCCTCTGTGGGGAAAATGTAATTTCTACAACTTTAAAAATTAACCGTTAAGATAATGGTTTTTTTCTCTATCTGCTTTTAAGAACCATTTTACCTCTTTTGAAATGACTTGCAGGTGGCTCTGATGGATTCGTAAACATTTGGGATCCATTTAACAAAAAGCGACTGTGTCAGTTCCATCGGTACCCCACCAGCATTGCGTCCCTTGCCTTCAGTAATGACGGGACCACGCTTGCAATAGCATCGTCGTATATGTATGAAATGGATGACACGGAACATCCTGAAGATGGTATCTTCATTCGCCAAGTGACAGACGCAGAAACAAAACCCAAGTGAGTATGCTTCACCTGTATTTGAGCCTTTTCTTGCATTCAACCCAGGATTTATTAATTTTTCTAAATTCATGAATAGCATTGTTGATGCCTGCTCGATATTACAGCTGACTGTAGGGTTGGAGTTGATTTTATCTTGTTCTCCCAAGCTTTCAATATCCGTAGGTTGATAGACGTCTGATGGATAAAATTGTGCCTAGTTGTTTGGTAGAGAAGAATGTCAAACTCTCATTCTTCTTGAATAGGCACTATTATTTGAATCTCTGGAGTTATTACTAGCTCATTGCTTCAAAATTAAGTTGAGGAATTCAAGAATAATTTATTTTAGCAAATTCTATTTAAGATATTTAAGAATTTGAACTGCCAAAAATCTTTCCTCTCCACAGAAGTTGTTTCTTTAATATTTACACAAAGTGAATGACCTTCAGGTCTTATGGGAAACCCAGAGTAATATGGCCTTGCCTAGAATAGCAAATTTCCATAGTTTTGAAATTTTCATAGCTGTCTTTGGCTCTTGGTTGTAACTGTTGACAGAGAGGAATGATTTACATTTTTTTGGTACTAACAGGGCAAGGCTCTTTACTTAATTACCTGAACCAGGCCTAAGGGAAAACCGATACTTAGGCTCTTGTTGAACCGTAAAATGCCTATTCCCTATGGGTCTTTGTCCCTGTACTCTGTCCCTCACTACTCAGGCCTCAATAAATATGGAATAACTGAATGTTTTTAGGATTCTTCTACTTTTCTGAGTTAAAATGGGTTAGCATCTTTGTAAAATTGGTTGAGTCCCTGAAAGGGGGCAGAGTATTAAATATTCAGTATCATGCATACTTTTACAGGTTTGACTTTAGAAAAGACTTAGTATGTGAAGCCTGTTGGATAAAGGGCTGTGTTTGCATTTAATCTCTCACTTTTGTGTTTCTTGTCCTGGCCGGCCATTTTGATCTCATGCTGTTCTTTTTTCTTTTGAACTTGTAGGTCACCATGTACTTGACAAGATTTCATTTACTTAAGTGCCATGTTGATGATAATAAAACAATTCGTACTCCCCAATGGTGGATTTATTACTATTAACAAAGAAACCAGGGAAATATATTAATTTTAATATTATAAGAACCTGAAAATAATGGAAAAGAGGTTTCTATTGGTGTTTTTTTTTTTTTTTTAATAAACACTCTTAAGTGCATGAGACGTTTGATGGTTTGTTACATTAAAGGTATTCTGGGCAAACAAAATTGGAGGGCAGTGATTGCACTTTTGAGAATCAGTTTTGACCTTGATAATTTTTGTTTCCACTGTGGAAATACATGTTTGTAAATAAATATAGGTAATAAAAATCCCTTTGCATTCTTTCTGGACCTTAAATGGTGGAGGAAAAGGCTCTTGAGCCATTTGTTTCTTTTGCTGGTTGTAGTTGCTAATTCGAAAGCTGCTTCAGACTGCCTCATGAGGAGGTTAATCTACAATTAAACAGTATTTCCTCTTGGCCGTCCATTATTTTCCGAAGCAGATGGTTCATCGTTTCCTGGGCTGTTCAACAAAGCAAGGTTAAGGTTAGACTCCTGGGAATCAGCTAGTTTTCAATCTTATTAGGGTGCAGAAGGAAAACTAATAAGAAAACCTCCTAACTTCATTTTGTGACTGTAAACAATTATTTATTAGCAAACAATTGATCCCAGAAGGGCAAATTGTTTGAGTCAGTAATGAGCTGAGAAAAGACAGAGCATATCTGTGTATTTGGAAAAATAATTGTAACGTAATTGCAGTACATTTAGACAGGCATCTATTTGGACCTGTTTCTATCTCTAAATGAATTTTTGGAAACATTAATGAGGTTTACATATTTCTCTGACATTTATATAGTTCTCATGTCCATTTCAGTTGCCCAGCCGCTGGTGATTAAGGTTAAAAAGAAAAAAATTATAGTGAGAATGAGATTCACTTTAATGTAATGCCCTGAAGCAGAACACGAACTTAGCTTGGCCTATTCTAGGTAGTTCCAAATAGTATTTCTGTTGTCAAACTTTGGTGTTTTATTTACATTATTTGCAAATGTATGTTTTTGAATGGGACTTGGACCTTTACTGAAATTTATCCATGATGTGATGTGTTTTTTTTTAAATTCTTTTGATACAGAAAAAGGTCTTTTTTTTGTAAGCGTGTCAGTGAAAACTTAGTGTAAGTCTGAACCCATCTTTTGAAATGTATTTTCTTCATTGCAGGTCCACCTAATCATCTCGTGAAAGTGGTTTCTCTATGGCAAGCTTTGTTTTGCTTCCTACAAATACATACTTATCCCCTAAGGGATGCGTTATAGTCATTGTGGACACCTTATTTAGTATGTGGATTTCTCTATGTTCTGTCTTACAAAAAAACTTGTCTGTGTGCCCTTTCATGCTGACTTTGTGTAGGATGAGGAGTCTTTGTGTCCTTGTGTGGTGGTGTGAGGAATTGTTTTTACCCCCAGAAAGCCCAGTTGTGTTTATGAGTAGCTTGAACTCTTTTTGTAAAATAATCTAAACCTGTTATTTCCATGCTGTCTAATAAATCAGAGATTCAGAATCCTTAAATGTTGCATGTTTTTAAATGTTGGTAATTAATGTAATTTACTTTATAAAAAGGCCTTCTGTAAAGCAAAACTCGCTTCATCAAGGGCCTGGTGGGGATGACATTTTACCTTTAAGTCCACACTGCCTCGCTTAATTATGTCTATTCTGGTGTACGTTGGGGGTTCAGTCCTGGCTAAAGTGATCTGTTGGAGTCCTGCCATTTCCCTTGTGCCCTCTTGCTGGATCAGCAGGGCTCTTGAGCCAACTGTGTAGCTTCACAGAATGGGCACGGAAGTGTGGCAGCTGACGGGCACCCTTTGGCATGACTCCCCTAGTGCTGGTGTGGCAGGGCTTGTGTGGCTCACATGTCCCTGTGCTGGCACAGTCCCCGTACACACACGCACAGAGCCAAATGACAGACCCGTCTGTACTTATCCATCAAATGCTAAATCAAAGTGAAGCCCTTGGGATAGTAAATAATGTAATAGTCAGGGACTAACTGATGGCATTGGTTCTTCAGTGCGATTATGTGCTTTTTAGAGTCATAACCACTTGGTTGAGGACAAAGCATAAATTTTAAACCATTGTTTAACTGAAAGTGAATTAATACAGTATTGTGAAAGGTGACCAAAATTAAAGCAGTGTGGGGGACCTGTTTTGAGTTTGTGATGTGGGAGTGCCATTGTACTTCCATCTGGGGTCCTCTCGTCTCTTGAAACCAGATGTGTCTCAACCTGAATGTGTCTCCTTGCCTCCCTTGTGGACCTATTAATCTGCTGTCCTTCACAATTTGTCTGTTGAGGATTATAGCCACCTTTCCCCCAAATGACCCAGGTATAATACCTTAATGTTTTTCTCGATTTCCTTTCTCCTAATTCACTTTACTGTTTTTAAGTGTCTATTTTTTGTTGTTGATTTTTAAAAAGATTTTATTTATTTATTTATTCATGAGAGACACAGAGGCAGAGACATAGAGAGAAGCAGGTTCTCTGCGGGGGACCCAATGTGGGACTCTGTCGTCACGACCTGAGCCGAAGGCAGGGGCTCACTGAGCCATACAGGCATCCCTTAAGTGTCTCTTCTGATGACTCTTCTTTCTGCTGCCACTGCTCCTTACCCATCTGGGGAGTGCAGCAGCCTCCAGGCTTGGCCCTCAGTTCTGGGTTTTCTGGAACAGTGACTTTCACACCTTTTAGCCATGATCCAAGTAGGAAATACATTTGAACTACAGTCCAGAACACAGGTCAATCTAGTATGTATAACAGAGACAAATTTTATAAAGTATGACTTGCTCTTTGTACATGACATGCGTCTGTTATTTTTTTTTTTTTAAGAAATATTGATTATGGCCCCCTGAACTGATTTTATAACAAATGCCTTGACACCGCTAATTTGAGAAAGCTGTTCTGTACACAAGACCTTAAAAACACTTGCTCTTTTTCTTATGCTGTGCTTGGGATTGTCCAGTGCTCCCCATTGCTCATAGAAGTTCCTGAATCACTTTATGAAAGGTATGTGCCCAAGCCACTGCTGACTGTCAAGGTGCTCTCAGAAGAATGAGGGTGGGGCTGACTGCTGGGGATTCTGACAAGTAGATGGGAAGGTGGGAGCAGCAATACCTGGTTCTGAGTTCTTCTGTGCCCAAACTTAAGGGTACATCGGCAGTTTTTGAGGGAAAATCCAGGCCCTATTGGAAGGACAGACGGAAGGATGGAGCCAGACTCAAGCCCTTTATTGTTTTGCTTTTGTTATCTGTCAGAGAGGTGTGTCCTAAGTTGTTTTCGCTATGCATGAATCTCTTCAGTGAAAAAGAATGATGTGGTCAAATAAGACAATTTCTTTCCCTGTGGAAGAGGCTCAATGTACAATATCCTGGTAAGAGCTTGGAGAACTTTAGCAGTAGAGACATGCCTGTTGAGTTTGTTAAACCTAGCTTTCCCAAATGGCCTTGCCCCAGAGCCTCTAGTATGTGCCCCATTTCCTTGTCCCTGCACCCTCTGCACGCCCCCCCTCCCCCGCCCAATCCCCAACACTGTACTTAGGAGTCTATATTCTGAGTGCTAAGCTGTATGCTTTATTGTTGCTCAGATACGCAGGCTGACTACCACATTTCACAGTCTGCTTAGACTTTTCCCTTTTCTGAATTGCTCTTTCAGTTTTAGTTTGAATCCTTCTGCAATGTCCTGTTCAAGATCCCCCTTGCCATGAAGCCTTCCATCCTTACTCCAGCTCACAAGGGTATACGCTTCTTCAGAACTTGCTTGAAGCACCTCCTGTTTATATACCTTTAGCATATACTGCCTGGCATTTCAACAATTTTGTATGTATACACCTTACTCTCCTGTTACATTCCATGAAAAGCGGGGACCACATCTTTGCTCTGGCACATGAGCACTGGGCACTTTGGTATTGCTGAATGAATGAGTGATAGAGGTGATCTCTTTTTCAAAAGCAATTTCCAGGGCAGCCCCGGTGGCGCAGCGGTTTAGCGCCGCCTGCAGCCCAGGGTGTGATCGACCCAGGATCGAGTCCCACATCAGGCTCCTTGCATGGAGCCTGCTTCTCCCTCTGCCTGTGTCTCTGCCTGTGTCTCTGTGTGTCTCTCATGAATAAATAAATAAAATCTTTAAAAAACGAAACAAAAGCAATTTCCAATATAATTTTGTTTCTTTTAAGATTGATTCATTTTAGAGAGACAATGCAAACAGCAGGAGGGGCAGAGAGAGAGAATATTTAGCAGACTTCCTGCCAGAGCAGAATGCTCATGACCCTGAGATCATGACCTGAACCCAAATCGAGTCAAACACTGAACCAACTGTGCCACCCAGGTGCCCCATCAATATAATTTTGGAATAGTGTCCAGTGCACTGGACATGTGACCTTTAGCTTTGTTAATTTAATAAGCATTTAATAACTATTATAGAATTAATATATTCATTGTAGAAATATTTAGATAACAGCATGCAAAAAATGAATTGCACTATCATATAATCCTGCCACAGGAGATAACATTTTGGTTATCCAAAATCCATCCTTCCAAATTTTCTGTGAACAAGTGTTCTTGTTGGCCTCATCAAATGAAAATGTGTGGGTGAACATATTTGGAGATTTTATCTGAGGTGATGTGATGAATGGTACAAGGCATATGTCTTCATGATATTTACTTTGAGAAGAGGTATCCTAGGTGTACTTTGAGGTAACAGGTGGCTGGTCATCCCCTGAGCGTCTGAAGCATGTATCCAAGAGATCTTAAGTGGTGGCTAGAGGAGCCTGGCCCTGGAGAATTCATGACACGGATTTCATATTTACATCCCCAAGTGTCCTATTGGGCAGGTGCTCCAAAATTTGTAAGTGAGCTGCTTTTCAGAGGTCCTCACTCTTTTGGCTCTTCTGGAGTGAGAGCCTGCAGGTGCCTACTTATAGCTGAGATGCTCCTGAGCAATACTGGGGGGCTTTCATATATGTAATTTTATAAAATTTGGGTCATATAGAAGAACCGTGCTTTATACACTCAATGTGTTAGGAAAATTCACAATTTATTGCCTTATTTTAAATTGCCACCTAATGAGGTTTTGAACAAATATTTAAAGCTTGTTTATATGCCAGGCACTGCTAGGTGCTGAGGCTCCAGTGGTAAGTAGGATAAAGTCCCTGCTCTCCCTGCGATTCCAGTCTGGGGCAGGGATCGTGGCTGGTAGTGACGAGCGTGCAGTCATAACTGACAAATGCTATGATGCCATAGTGTGACCAAGTTTTGCTTTGAAGCACTTGACTGACCTTTGGTCCTCACATCTGCTGTCCTGTTGGTGAAGGAGGCGGTTTAGTTTAGCGATTGCTCTTAAATCTAAGATCACATCACTGGTCAATAATGCAGATACTGCGACAACCTGGGCACTGGGAAAAGCAGTGGGAACAGAAAGCCTCTGATCAAGAACCTTCTGATTAGTACTTTAAAGAGGTAAGAGTGTAGCAAGATACTGCAGAATCTTAGAGCCTGTCACCTGTATGGCCTGTTATTCCTCCAGAATTGATGTCTGCTGGTTTATTGTGTCAGATGGCCTAAAGAGACAGCCTGAGTCTTGAGTCCAGCCTTTGAACCTGACTCAGAATCCTAATTTTTCTGCTTGATTCATTGCGTCACCGACCAAGTTAATTTCTGAGCCAACTTCAGCATCTGTAAAGTTGAGAGAGAGAGAGAGAAAAAAAAAACACCTAATTCATGGAGTTACAAATGAGTATCTAGCATGTTTATGAGAGTGTGCCTGGCAGAGTCAATAAATAGCAAATCCTTGCTCTCCTTGGATAAAAAAAATTCAGTCTGTTGCTCTCACTAGTCAGTTGACTTTTAGTTTAGCTCTTTTTTTCTTTTAAAAATTTTATTTAATAGAGTGCATGAGAGAGAGCACAAGCGGGGGGGGGGGGGGAGCGGCAGGGGGAGAGGGAGCAGCAGACTCCCTACAGAGCCTGACCCTGCGCTCCATCCCAGGATCCAGGGATCATGACCTGAGCCAAAGGCAGACACTTCACCCACTGAGCCCCCAGGCGCCCGGACTTTTTCTTTTTATAGATTAATGTAGTTCTCACATATCTATAGGATTTGTAGTCCTTAAGTTTGGCAGTATATCTCTTTTTAAAAATACTGATCAGCTTTTCCAAGCATTCAAAAAAAGAGTCACAACAAGCCCACCATCCAGATGTTACAAATATTGCCGTCTTTACTTAATTGCTTATTTTTAAAAGAAAGCTTTGCCTGTACCTGATGCCTCATCTATACCGCTCTCACCCCACCCCCTTTTTCATTCTCCTTAAGCGTTGTACCCATTTGTGCTTTTTTATGCTCCTGTGGTATCCACATACACATTTTTAGAAGTTGCAGCTATGGTATACTATATCTGTCCTGGAACGAGCCCAACCCTACTCTGCAACAAGTGTGGTTACTAAAAGATAGAAGGAAAGGGACGAAGAGGATCATCTGTAGGGAAACAGTGAAGCAGCCAGGTCATACAGTGGAGTGACAGAGTGGAGTGCCCCCTTTCTCCTGTGAGTGAGATCAGCCACCATCTTTAGCTTGGGAAAGAATATATTTGAACTATTACAGTTACAGCAGTTTCCTTAAAAAAAGACGGTACCTGGTTGACTCCATCGCTTTGGAACTAGCACAAAGAAATTTGCTGCCAAGCCTGGTTGCCCACAAATATCCATTGGAATACTGGGTACACGGCCACCTTTCCCTTGGTTGGGGGTGCGTGGCAACAATGCTTTCATCTTTTTTTTAACTTTTTTATTTTTTAAGTAGGCTCCACACCCACTGTGGAGCCCAGTGTGGGGCTTGAACCCCCGACTCTGAGATCAAGACCTAAGCTGAGATCAAGAGTTGGATGCCTAACCAACTGAGACACCCATGTGCCCCAACATTGCTTTATTTTTTTTAAAATAAATTTATTGTTTATTGGTGTTCAATTTGCCAACATACAGAATAACACCCAGTGCTCATCTTGTCAAGTGCCCCCCTCAGTGCCCGTCACCCATTCACTCCCAACCCCCGCCCTCCTCCCCTTCCACCACCCCTAGTTCTTTTCCCAGAGTTAGGAGTCTTTATATTCTGTCTCCCTTTCTGGTATTTCCTACCCATTTCTTCTCCCTTCCCTTCTATTCCCTTTCACTATTATTTATATTCCCCAAATGAATGAGAACATATAACCCAACATTGCTTTCATTTTTGAAGGATACCCACCGAACTTGTGGGGTTGTTGTGGGCATTGGCTTCTTGGTTGGGAAGTATTTTGTATTCTGAGGGAGGTAATCTGAAGGTAAAAACAAGACAGGTTACTACAGAGAGCTGTCATTGAGCAAATACAACACAAGTTGGCTGGCCCAATTAATATAAAACTCATGATTCAGCGGCCAACTTTCAGAGCTTATTTTAAACGAAAAGCAGTTGGTTTTATTTTGTCATTTTGCTCCTTGAATCCACCACTGGTGGTTTGACTTTCTGAATCACCTGACTTGAATAGAGGAATGGCAAAAGAAATGATCTGCCTTCCTTAGCTGTAATGTAGCAGGCTGTCACACTGAAGTAATTGAAGGCTCATTTCCAGGGGTTTATTTCATTAGCTAATTTCCCAAGAAGTAGTCTTTCACCTCTGACCATCCTAGCCAACAAACGTGAAGAACCGTACAAATTATACCTACTGGTCTCTGAAGCACCGAAGTTTGCTTTTCCAATGTTGTAATGAAGTACCTTTCATCCCCTTTATAGGACTGTGTTATAGGCTATTGCAGTAATTTAAAACCTATGTACCTAGACTCCTGACCTTGTTATAACATCACTTTATAATTCTCAAAATACTTGGCTCTCGAAGATTTTCTTAGTACCAGCCATGTATTCTTAAAGAGGCCAGACAATTTGTCTTCGGTGTTTTATTAGCCATATCTCCTCAGCCGGTAAGACCTAACATTCTTACTGAATCGCCTGACAAAAATCACTCAATTCTTTCATTATTTCACAGCTTAACATGGCAGCCAGTTATTAGCATTCTCCATTTACAGAAATACCCTTGGTTGGAATAATGGCAGTGTACGCCTTCAAGCTTTGGACGTGGAAGCAGCTCTGGTCTTGGGTTCACTGTTAGTTCATCAGGATCGCTGGTGATACTGTGGGGAACCAGCTTTCCTTAACGTAACCAACATAACGGTAGTCCCAGACGTGGAGGACGAGTAGGTTAACAGCCCTTGGCATGTTGTCCTTTGCTGCTGTTGTGCGTCAGGTGAACATGGACTTCAGTGACTAGCAAGATGTTCGGAACGGGTACCTGTTCGTTGAGAGCTTGGTCCTTCCTTGATGGCTTGGCTTTCTGCTTGATGTTAAATGTACTTGTAAAGGTTGGACTTAACCTTTGCTTTGTAATAATATGTACTCTTTCAAAACATCTTGTGCTTATGCTGCCCATCGTTATCCAAGGCTTTAAGGATTTAAAAAAAAATTATTCATGAGAGACACAGAGAGAGGCAGAGACACAGGTAGAGGGAGAAGCAGGCTCCCTGTGGGGAGCCTGATGCAGGACTCAATCCCAGGACCCTGGGTTCATGCTCTGACCCAAACCAAAGGCAGACGCTCAACCACTAGCCACCCAGGCACGCCTATCCAGGACTTTATTTTTGACTCCATTCTGAAGCTATTAAAGAAACAGAATTCTCATGTATTTGGACTTCACAGATTTTGTAATAAATTGACTTGACTTAGGAGACAAAGCAAATGAAATCAGAGGAAATATATTTAATTCCTGAAAGGTGAATTCTTCATGGCAATTTAACACATTGTTAGTAATATTTGATCTGCACATTGAACAGGGCTCTCCCTGGAGACCCTTGAGTAGCCATCTCCATTCCTGAGCTGGGCACATTTAATGTTTCTAAAGAAACACTCTTTGAATCAGAGTTTGATTCACCTGAGACCTCTAAGCTAGTGACTGGCCACAAGCCTGTGGAAACCTGCGGAGACTAGCTTCTTGGGACTAATTGGGAAGCAGTAGACTAACCCAAAATTTAAATTGGCCTATCAAAGCCAAATCTTAATTTGGCCACCAGTGAAAATCTTAGAAAAGGTAAAAACCAAGAGAGAGGATTATTTCAATTTCCTCTTTGGACAGTGTTTAGACCTCTCTCAGCAAATTTCTTGATTGATTTCATCTTTTTATGGTTTTTCCTTGACCAGAGCTTCTTAGTGGAGTGGATGAGAAGAAAAAATAAAATTAGGGAAAGTTGTTTTTAATTCTTGTTGCATCAAGCATATCTAACTGTGGATTTGGAATTAGAGACAAAAATGCCTGTAAAAGGTTCTCCTTTTTTGGCAACTCAGGAGAAAAACCTGGAAAGAGATGGAAGTGGACATGTTGGAAGGGGTGACAGCTGTGCCTGAGGCTCTGCCTATAATATTTGTGGGTGAAATTGTCGTTACTTTTGGCAGAAGGGGATTCATCTTTGGTTTTCTTACTCCTTCAGAAATACAAAGGCCAGGAATTAGAAACTGAAGACATCAGTTTAAAACAAGCCTCCTTTGACCTATGTCAGAACTCGCTGAGTGAGGAGTATCCCAAATCCTTGAACCTTTGGAGAACAGAGATCTGAAAAGCTTCTGAAGGCCTGATCTCTTACTGAATGTTGACGGCCTCATAGAAAACATGGAGTTGTAGCCATTCTCTAATGAAATCATCCATCACTGCTAAGTACTTGATGGAAAAAATATCAGGGGTCTTTGACAATAGCCTCCTCATCCTGTGAGATCAGAAGCCTATGCCAGGCTGCGTGTTACAATGGCACATTGTTCAAGGTCTCTTGACCACTGCCTAGAGCTAATCCTACAGATCTGTAATTTAGGGGATACAGTCCTTCATTCCTGCCCTGTTCCTCTCCCTTCTCTTTTTCCCTTCTTTCCTTCAGTCAATACAGTCAATGGGCAGATAATAAAAGGCATTTGTGTAAAAGTTGACTTAGGAAAATAAGGCCATTGGTGGATTTTTGAAATAGATGCTCAAGACTCCATTGTGCCCTTTGGTGCAGGAGATGGTGGGTGGCAATGGATAAATCAGCCCGTTGCATGGCCATGAGACCAAGTGTTGGATCTGACCTGGCATGTGTTATGCCACAAAATCATTGGATTATTTGAGGGCACAATGAAATAGCAGGTTTTACTTTCAGTACATCAAAACACAAAACACAAACATTGTAGAAGGATTTGGCCAGACAGTAGCTTAGGATATACTCTCATCCCTGCTTTCAGCATGGTTCGTGTTGAGCAGAACATGTCCCTGGGCCACTTAGCTGGGTGCCCTGGGGTGTAGGGGGACCCAAGGCTCCAGCTTTTTCCAAAAGACTCTGAGGTTCCTTTCCATGCTGACATAGGCTGACCTGCTGTCCCTTTGCCTTTGAAGGGCAGAGGTTCTCAGCTTCTACGGGTATGGGCTTGTAATGTTTCTTAAGTGTTTGAGTAGATGAAGGTTAAGAGAAACTGAAGTGCTTTTACCCCTACCTACTCAGAGTTCTTAAATGATTTTATCATCTCCTAAATGACACTGGATCATTTTTTTTCCTGTGTGAGTGTTTTCTCTCAAATCAATGAAAGTGATATTATTAACCCATTTGACAGACAAGGAAACTAAAGCTACAAGAGATTAAGCAACAATCCTCCAGGTCATACTGCTAGTATCTTTAGGACCAGGATTCATACCTGGCCTCATCCCAGAGCCTGAGCACTTAACCTGCTCTACCATTTTGTTTCTCTGTATCTGTATAGTTGATATGATGTGTATTCCTGCCATCCATCCATCCATCCATCCATCCATCCATCCATTATATAAATATGTATTGACCCATACTAAATTCCAGACTCTGTGAGATAGTGAGTTCATTCAGGACAAAGACTATGTCTTGATTTTCATTTTTTTCTACAGTGCCTGGGCTAGAGTAGGTAGTCAATAAATAGATGTATACTACATGAATGACTGTCTGGAAGGGTGGACGTAGTCGATGGTACAGGAGTTTGCTTGATCCATGTAAGAGTTTCCAATTCCCTCCATAGGGCATGAGTTCTTTAATCCCAGGATGGAACACTTGATAGGAGTGTTTATTATTGTGTTTGAGATTTAGAGGTGGAAGCTATGGGCACTCACTTTGCTGTAGGTTAAGGGAGACACTTAGAAGGTTTTAGGTGATCCACTGGTTAGTCATGCCCCCACTGACCCCCCAACAAATTCTTCAGTTTATCTTCAGCTGTACTCTCCCTCCTCTTCTCTCCTCTCCTCTCCTCCCCGCCTCCTCCCTCTTCTCTCTTTCTCTCTCTCTCATCTATCTTTCTGCCTGTCTACTACCTTCTTTTGATGCTTTAATCTTCAAGGTCTTCTCCCACCACCTCCTGTAAGAAGCCTTCCCAGATTTCCCACATCACATTGATCTCACCTCTTCCCATATTCCCCATGCCATGTTTCCTTGTACTTTTCAAAGTCCGATTTATTTCTGTTTCAGAATAAATTTTGTGCACGAGTAGTCTCTTATCTCTTGTACTGGCTAATGAGTCCCTAGAGGTCAGAAACCCCACTGGTTCACAGCAACCCAGCACCAAACATACTGCTTTGTGTAAAATAGAATGCAGTAAATATGGAATTGAATTGCAATTTGTCAAGAGATATTTCCCAAATGCCGGTCTTCCTGGTATTTGGGGCTGTGAGGACCTTTAGATGTAATAAGGCACAGTCCATAACCTCAAGGGGTTTGAAAAAAAGAAATAATTTTCGCAACGAGTGAAATGAATACCACTGTCTTAGCAATGGCCAGAGAAGAATGGATATTGATTTCATAAACTGGGTAAAATATTTCTTGCCAGGTTTTAATGTGAGCTGGATGGATTCTTTAGGTTTTTATCCCACACTTAGAGCCATACAAAATTTCTCCTTTTGGGTCATTCCCATTTCAATGCATGTTTTAAAACACCTAGTTGTGACATGTTTCTTGGGAGATCATGCTTGAAGACCTTGAGTTACCTTCTGACCATATTTCAATCATGGCCTTAATCACATCCTCAGCCATTTGAATTATTTAGCATCTTTTTGAGATTACATTTTTTATTCCTAATTATATGACAAAGATATATACCATGAAATATTTATCATGTAATTATGATTAAAATGTACAGTCTCCCCAAAGATATGAATAATAACGTTAAGTATTCTATATTTAATTAAAGGAGTCTGGTGGACCATACTGAGTTGCCTTGGTTAAGCTGAGAACTACATTTCCCAGCATCCCCTTGTCTGTATGGTTCCGGGTTAGAGTTAGCCCAAAGAGGAATGTATACAGACTAGAAACATGGCCATTATTCTTCAAGCTTTGTTGGCTGTCAGTGCAAAGATGGATGGCAGCAGAGGTGTCTAATGGGTGCCCAGCTTGTCTAATGGGTGGCCAGCTTTTCCTTGCTCTCTTATCTGCATCTGGCATTTCTTCCTGACTCTTGGCCCTGATACTCACTGGAGCCTAGGACCCACCACCAGTTGTGTGGCTGCAAACCCACAGTAGAGTGCTACACAGAGGCTTCTGCCCAGCTCCCCTTTGTAGTCCTTTTTGTGGCTGGACATGCCTGCCCTCCCTGATTGACTACTTGGTGACTGCTAATCTTCCAGCACCTCTTTTTGACCTAAAACCCCTCTCCCAGGTCCTCCCACAACTGTATACGGTTGGATTCCTATAATAAAATTCCATTCCATTTCTTCATGGTGTCTGCTCCCTGAAAGAACCCTGACTAACACAAGGAGTAGGAGAATTAGAAGCAAGTGTGAAGTCTTTTCAAAAGGGCTTTCATTCTTTCAAAGCTTTTTGCTTTTAAAGTTGTTAAGGGCAAATGTTTAGTGGTGGACAAAAGTGCTAAAACCCTTCTGCCTTGCTTCTGTGGTCTCTGGAACATAATGAGATGTTCTTTTTCATATGAAGATGACCCTTCTGACTCACTGCCATTTGTGAAGGTGGGTTCATGCTGATCCAGACAAATTCAGATTTGTGAAAGCTCATGAAAGAGAATAGACACATATTTATTTCTGTCCTTCATCCCTTCCTCCTTCTTTCCTTCTCATATGACCTCTTAGGCTTTTAGGACTAGTGGTAGGGATTTAAAATTTTAGCAAAACTAGGAATACAGCAAATCCATGCCCTTCACCTCACTCAGGAACATGCCTTAAGCTAAGTCTACCAATCAACAAAATGTTCCCTTTGTGGGTCACTTTTTTGTTTTCCTAACATTTTCATCTGCCCACTTATCTGCTTATCCATCCACCCATCCATCCATCCATGCATCCATCCATATCCTGATCTTAACACTTCTGAATGACCTGCCTTGATTATAGCATTGCGTTATAGAAGGGTGGGCTCTGTAAGTAGACTTGTTGGGTTTGAATATAGGTGCTAGAAGTCGCTAACTATGGAATTTGGGGTTATTTATTTTCTGAGCCTTATGTCCTTAGTCTATGTGGTGATAATAACAGTGTGTATTTTATAGAATAGTTGTAAGGATTAGATGAGCTAATGGCTATAAAGTGATTTGCACCAATATGTGGTATATTAATGTTAACAATGTTAACAGTTAATAATGTTAACTGCTATTACTTTTTTCCAGTTTTATGGAGATATAATTGATATATAACTGGTACTATTAATCAAAGATGAATCACATGTAATCTTACAGAAGCTTATAGTTTACTGGAGTGGGACAGGCACATAAGTCAGCTTGAGGCTGAGAGGAAGGATACGAGAATTAGGTGTTTTCTCTTAAGCCTAGAGATATTAAAAGTGTAGATAGATAAGTATTATGTGGCTATATACATATTTAAATATATAATCTTGATCATTGTTAAAATTAAAAAGTCTCCCAAATTATCACCTCTCCAACATATCTTCTGCACAATTGCTCTTTCAGTCTTGGGATGGTATCTAAAGCCATAGAACTCTGGGAACCACCTCCCCCTCCTTCTTGGCACATTTAAATGGACTTGAGATGGATACTTGACCCAAGTATCTGATTTTCTGGTTGGAAATAGGGTGGTGGCCTTGGACTTCCATTGTCCTGCTCAAGAAAGAGGAGTTGGATCAACTGGAATTCATTCCTAGGGCACTAAAGAGACTGAGCCATTTGGTGGTAGGCTCTGCAGCTGGATGGAGGCTCTTATACATTTGGTGGCTGGGAAAGCTCTTCTGGTCCATGTGCAAACAGGTAAGTAAGGTGGGGAGAAAGGAGCATAGGTGTGAATTGAGGAGCAGAGACCATGGTGCCCCGGAGAAATGGAGAACTTGTGTCCTTTCGGACATTTGGTCTAGGTGTATTTTTTGTAATGGCATCTAGGCTGTGTCTTCTGTTGCATTTCTTGCATTCTTAACTTTGTTAAGGTCTCTGGGATGAAATTCTACAGGCTCATTTTGTAGGCCTTTTTTCTTCTTCTGCAGTGTAGTTATAAATTGACTATTGATCACCAGGTATATGCTATTCCACTTAAAAATCGGGGGCTTTGTTTTTGGAGGTTCAAATCCTATCCAGCTGTCTTGTAAGTTTGTAAGGTGGTCCAATCCTGAGCCTTCAGCATTTAACACGTGTCACAATTCAAAGGGAAGCAGTTGGATGCACACTATCCATGTTCTCCACTGAGGAAGGAGCTTTGTTTATACCTGGGAAGCGGCAGGTTCGTAAGAGAACTGCAGCATGGCTGAAGGAAATCCTTCCTCTTCAGAGGGGCTCCTGTTTTCTGAAGTGCATGGCAGATAGCTTGGCAAGCAAAGCTGAGCCTAAACTTAAGTTTTACAAGAGAGAAAATTGGAATGGGACAAAAAAATCCTGAAGTCTTACAACTTACAGACTGGAACATTCCAAACCAGACAGCCTGTGGCTCAAATCCTGGCTTTGCAAGTGACCGCTGTGTGATCCAGGGTAAGTTTTCTAGGTCCCAGGCTTCAATGCCTCGTCTGAAAAGGAGGTTGTTAGGAGGATGACATGAAAAGGTATGAAAATTGCCTTGCCCCCTGCCTGACATATAGTAAGGACTCAATTCATACTAATTAGTTACATAATATATAATATGGTAACATTATGTTACACTGGCCATTATATATAATATATACCTTTTGAAGGTGATCTTTGACCTGCGAAACTAAAAATAAACACAAATTCCTGTTTTCCTTTTATTTTTTCTTTTGGTCTGTAGGAGTGCCATTGTGTAATGATGGACTCTCATGGGACTTAATAATCAAATATTCACTTTGTAATCTCAAAGGACTTTTATTTTCAGGCAGTACATCTTATAATTACACCCTCTTACCCCTATCTTATTCCCCAGTCTCTTTTAAAACACTAATTGAGCTCTAAAATCTGAGCTGTTAATGTGGTAACAGAAGCCCTCTTCCAAGGATGCCTGCCATGTTGTCTACTGCCATTAAAATCTCTCTGACCACAATGAGATGGTACTGCACACCCATGAGAGAGGCTGTTATAAAAAAAAAAAACCCTGAAACTCGCAAGTGTTGACACGGGTGTGGAGAAACTGGAACACTTGTGCACTTTCTGTAGGAATGGAAAATGTGCAGCCTGTATGGAAAACAGTATGATTTGTTCCTCAGAAAAGGAATTATAGAATTCTCATGTAATCCAGCAAACTGGCTTCTGAGTTATATGCCCAAAAGAATTGAGAGCAGAGACCTGAAGAGACATTTGTACACCTATATTCACAGCAGCTTGATTCACAATAGCCAAAGGGTGGAAGCAAGTAAACATCCATCAGTGGATGAATGGACAAACAAAATGTGGTCTGTACATACACTGGGAAACTATCTGGTCAGGAAATTCTGACACATGCTCCATGTGGATGAAGATTGAAGACATTATGGTAAGTGAAATAAAGCAGTCATGAAAGGACAAGTATTGTGTGATTCCACTTAACATCAGGTACCTAGAGTCATAAAAGACCTAGAGCCAGAAAGTAGAACAGTGGTTACCAGAGGCTGGGGGAGGGGGAGCTTGGTATTTGTTGTTTAATGGGAACTGAGTCTGGGAAGATGAGAAAAGTTCTGGAGATGGTGGTGATAGTTGCACAACTGTGGGAATATACTTTATGCTACTGAACTGTACACTTAAAGATAGTCAAACTAGTTAATTTTATGTATATTTTACCACAATCACATCCCCCATACAAGTCTTTGAATAGTGCCCAGCACATTGTCTGAATAAACACTGGCTGTTAGAAAACGGAAGTCCCTCTGGGTGTGCATGAGGCTGGAGGTCCTGTCTTTCTGGGTAGAGTTTTATTGATTTCACAACTACCTCAATTCACCCAGTTGTACTGAAGAGCAAGCAAAAGATGGCTTCTAGATTGTACAGGAGGAAAAAAAAAAGAATTTGAATTCTTGCTGGATTCCCTACTTGAAGTTTTCACCAAGCTGGTAGTGTAGAACCTCTCTGGCCTGGAGTTGGTGTGCTCCAGGGGCTGAGGGGTTGCAGTGCTTTTCCTGGCCTGTGCTAAAGCTCTCTGCTCTAGTGCTGTCACTGTGTGCAGTGATTTCTTTCTTGCGTGGATATTGTCCAGTTGTAATGTCAGGTTTATTGTTCATCCTGTAAGTCAAATTGGGTAGCTTTTCCTATTTTTCTAGTCTCTGAAACAATTTAAAATAAAGATTACTTGATCCTTGAAGATTTGGTAAAAGCTACCTAGCAAATCATCTGGACTTTGTAGATATTAAGTATTAGGGATGGTGGGAAGACTTGATTAGCAATTCAATTTGATTTATTCCGGTTTTTGGTTTCTTCCTGTGTCAATTTTGGTAAAAATATGTATATGTACTTTGTTTCATGTAAATTTCCAAATTTATTATTCATAGTCTTCTCTTATGATTCGAAAAAATCTTTACTACTTTCCTTATTATTCCTGGTATTGGTTGTGACTTTTACTGACTGGCCTTGCTAGAAGATTGTCCATTTTATTAATTACCTCCCGCCAGAGAACAGTTTTGGTTTTGTTGCTCCTGTCTGTAGCTGTTTTTCTATTTCATTAATTTCTCCTTTCTTCCAACTTCTTTAGGTTTTCTCTTTGGTTCTCTTTCTTGCTTCTTGAGTTGAACACAAGGCTCACTAATACTCATTCTCATTGTAAAATAAATGTACATAAAGCTATATACTATTTTTAAGTATATTCTTTGCTGTATCTCATCAGTTTTGATATGAATTATTTCATAGATGTTTAGGTCCACATATTTTATAATTTCCACTGAGAATTTCCTCTTTTTTAGTCATGAATTATTGAGATGTACATTTTAAATTCCAAACATGTGGGCTATTTGTTGATTTATAACTAACTAAATGACAGTGTAGTCAGAGAGAGTGGTCTGAATGATACCAATTTTTGATTTGTTATGTTTTCCTTTGTGACACAAATAGTTGTTATAAATGACATGTGCATCTGCAAAGAATTTTCTGTTTGTCAGATACAGAGTTCAATTTTTGTATTTATTAGATTGTTAATTTTGTTGTTCAAATTTGTTATGTTCTTATAAATTTTGAACTACATTAGCTATCAATTTTCTGATGTGTTACGCTCTCTCACTAAGTTGATTTGTCAGTTTCTGCTTGTAATTCTGTTTTTGGTTTGTGTAATTTTTTGCTTTGTATATTTTTATATATTTTATGAATTACATTATTTTGAGGGTGTGTTATTAGGTATATACAAGTTTGTGATTATTATATTTTCTAGGTGGATTTTTTTCCCCTTTGATTATTACAAAGTATGCTTCTTCATCCCTATGAATACCTTTTGCTTTAAGTATTATCTGATGTAATATTACTCTGTGGGCTTATTTTGGTTAGCATTTGCATGTGATATATATTTATATTTCAATATTTTCAGCTTTTCATGTGGGTTTTATCTATATCTATTTTAAGTATCCTATAACTGGATTAAAAATGCAAATGCAGTCTAATAATGTAAATCTTTTAATTGATGAGCCTAATACATTTAGATTTTTATGTGATTACTGATATATGTGAGTTCATTTTTGCAGTTTCTACTATTTCATTGATTTGAGTATTTTTATTTATCATGCTTTTGTGTTTTCTCTTTTCTCTTTCTCTGTTCTCTTTTGGATTGATAAAGTTTTTCATATTCCTCTCCCCTCCTCCACCTCACTTCAGTTTTAAGGCTATAGATTGATAGCTATCCTTCAAGTTTAAACACTCATATTTAAGTATTTCTTGTCTTTTTAAAAAGTTTTTATTTTTAAGTAATCTCTACACCCAATGTGGGGCTTGAACTCACAGCCCCGCGATCAAGGGTCACATTGAGCCATCCAGGCTCCCCATATAAAGCTTTCTATCAAACTCTATAGTTATTCAGTATCGCTAGCCTCCTTCTAGCAACAGTGGTCTTGCAGATGATACCTGTTCATTGCACACCCCTTCCCATTACCTTATAATTAATGTTTACAGTCTTAGTTTTATTCAATTTTAAAATATCAAAGTTATTTTCTTCTTATAGACAATTAATTACATGTATAAACTTAAAAAAATCTTTGCCTAGTAAGCATATATTTGTATTCCAGTTAATATCTTTATTTTGTTCTTGCTCTTGAAGGATGGTTTAGCTGTATATAAAATTCTCAGTTGACAGTTAATTTTTCCCTCAGCCTGCTTTTTGTTAGCATCTGTACTTTCCTGTTGAGAGGCCTCCTATAAGTGTAACTATTGTTTCTTTATAGAAAACTGTCTTTTTTTTTCTTGGGGTTCTCCAGAAAAACAGAATCAATTAGATATATATGTATCTATAAAGATATATATATATATATATATTTATAAAGATATTTATTTTAGGGAATTGGCTCATGTTGTGGAGGCTTGTGAGTCCAAAATCTGATAAGGGGAGGCTGGCAGTCTGGACAGGCAGGAAAGAGAGCACTTCAGAGGCAGTCTTCTGGTGAACCATAAAGTGCTAACATGGCACATGTGATCTGAAAGTGGTCTGCTGGTAGAATTTTCTCTTGCTTGGGGGAGGCCAGCCTTTTGTTCTGGTCAGGCCTTCCACTGATGGGATGAGGCCCACCCACTTTATGGAGGGTAATCTGCTTTACTCAAAGTCCACCAATTCAGATATAGATCTCATCCAAAAACTCCCTCACAGAAACATCCAGAAGGATGTTTGGCCAAGTATCTGGCCACTGTGGCCCAGCCAGTTTGACACATAAAAGTAACCATTACTCTCTGGAAGCTATTAAGATGGTCTCCTGATCCTTTATATCCTGTAGTTCCACCGTGACTTATTTTATATATACCGACTTGGTACTCAAAGTGTACAGACTTTCAGTTCTTGAAAATTTGTAACATTTATAGTTGTGAGTATTGCTCCCCCAAATTTGTTACATTTCCTTGTCCTGGCACTTCTGCTTGATGGATGTTGTGTTTTCTCTGTATCCTGTGTTCTCAGTGAGCTCCTCAGAAACTTCTTCCAATATACTAATTTTCTCTTTGTATTTAGTGTAGAATTTATTCCATCCACTATGTGTTTTTTTATTTCTAGGATTTCTGGTTTTTTATATCTGCCTCTTCCTGCCTTCCTTTACCTCCTTGAATATTTTAGACATAAATAAAGTCTTTAGTTGACAGAGCTATAAAATTAATAGCAATTAATTGGAATACATATATGTTTCAACTTGTTTTTGATGGCTGACTTATAATTTTGTTTTTGAGACTTATCATTTTCCCTCAGCTCTATTGAGGTACGGTTGACAAAAAAAATGTAAGATATTTAAGGTATCTGATGTGATGATTTGATATATGTATACATTGTGACAGGAATTCCCCCATCAAGTTCGTGAGTAGAGGTTTTAAATTTTGGTCCTTTTTTGTTACTGCTGGTTTTTCTCTCTTTATGCTTCCTTCTTCTCCAGAAGTCTTCTTTTACCCAGCAGATACTGAACTCCCTGCTGCTTTCTGCTGCCAGCCCCCCAAGATCAGCCAGCCGTTCAACTCCATACAAATGTCAATTTCTGGCTTTAGGGTTAAAATTTGTCCTTTTTGTTTTCTCTTATAACTTACCCATCATTTCTGTATTGTCTGGAGCAGAGGGTGATCAGAATTTGGGCTTGTGGGGTCACCTTGATGAGCTGGCTCATGTGGTTTAAACATTTTGCTTTAATTGCACCAGTTTGATGACCTGATGAGAAATAGAAAAATAAAAGTAGTGGTTCAAATATTTAGTCTCCTGATATTGTCTACATTGAGAGAATTTTGGTTGATGAAATGAACCAAGGGGTTGGATTTATACATCTTAGGCCAGGTGTATCTTCTCTTAGAATTTGTTTTACCATCACAACCAATATGACCACCAGGTTAGGAGGAAGTGTCACTTGTCTTTGCTGCTGGCAGGATGACTTTCTTCAGATCATTTTATATTTTGGTGTGAAGTGGATATTGTGCTGTCCAGATTTACTTCACTGGAGATTAGAGGTGTGAAAGTACTTGGAAAAACCTTTGGAAGTCCTCTGCCACCGTGAATGGTATTATTAATACTCCTTGGCAATTCTCCCTGGAGAAGATAGTGTGGTGTGGCCCAAGGGAATGGTTTTGGAGGCAGGTAGGTCTGTGTTCTGATTCTAGGTTCACCCTAATTATCTGTGTGAGCCTAGTGAATAAATCATTTAACCAGACTCTTCTTCCTTAAATGAGATAAGCAGTAGCTGTCATTACTGGGGCCCTTTTACTTTGCTCCATTAGCGTGGGATAGGAGGTCAACTTCTCCTCTATTTCCTCTCAACTGAGAACTTCAGGAGTGCCAAGCTTCATCCTGGAGTTAAATGAAAGGATTACAGAAGCTCAGGGTACTTTGCCCCTTATCATCCCCCAAAGTGGTATCTCTTTCCAGAGCTTCATCTATATGAAACTCTTCTCATCCCTGAGGAAACCAACCAATTGCCTTTCATTATTTTCTGATTTCTTGGGTACCACACCTAGAACTTGAAAGTGGTTTAGAGGGCCATGTCCTGGTGGTTCTGGAAGGTAGAGGAACAGATGAACCTCTAGTCTTTCCCATCCCAGCACCCGTGCCTACCTTGCCTGCCATATGCAAGCTTCCCAAGGGCAGATGCTTGTGATGAGCACACCCATCGTGCCAGCGCTTTGTTGTGTTCTCTCCTGCCATCATTTGCACGTGCTGCACCAGGAGGGATTGCATTTGGACCACACAACCTCCAAGGCAACAGAGAGTTTGGATGTGGTGTGTAAGCAGGAACGTCACTCCTGCCCTACTGAAAGGCGACTGGTTTACATGTAAAACTCTGGACTTGGACACAAAGGACCTGAATGGGGAGCTTTGTAGCCTTGGGCTGGATTCAGGTTCCTCACCCTTGATATGGGGGGGTTGCAGTTGCCAATGGCTAAAAGTCCATTTAAAAGGAATGGCACCTTTTGTTGCTCTGGCTGTGCCTGTTCCAGGGAAGGGGACTTGTTTTCGCTCAAGGTTAGGAGTGGCTCCTAAATGGGTTTTGGAGGCAGGATCCTCAGGAGGATACTGCAGTTCTCCGTGCCTCCTGTTTCTTCCTTAACGTGCCCTCTTCAGGTCCTCCTCTGGTCATTTGCTAAGAATCAGACCAGCACCAACTCCTTTCTGATTGTACTTGTTCTAAAGTTCAGAAAGCCATGAAGCAGGCAGGATCAGCACACCCTCCCCTCCTGGTTCCCTGTGTGGGTAAAGGGTGTTGTTGCAGAAGGTGGGGTGGCTCTATTAAATTCACTGCTCTGCTCTGATGCTGAATTTTGACAAATACTAAAAATGAACGGATAAGAGGGAGGGGGATCCCAACCCAAGCCTGGAGGCTTTTGAGTGGCTAGAAAAAATCATTGTATGAAGCTGCAATAAACATCAATCTGCAGGTATGTTATAATTTTCTGTTTTAAGAGAACGTGGAATGGCTGTAACTGCTTTTGTTTTGGAGCAGGGAAGCTGTACCCGAACCTGAAGATCTTTCATCTGTCGTCCCTTAATACGTACCCACAAGTACGTCTCAGTCTTGAGGAAGCACAATTAAAAAGGGGGTAATCCTTTCTTCAAGCCCTCAGGTTTAATTTTCATGATTACGGTAGATTATGAGTCATTCTGAGTCTTGGTCTCCAGGAGAGACAGCGCCTTCTCTCCAGTCCTTTCAACAGTTGTTTATGGCAGTTTCAGCCTCTTTCTGCCTCTCGGAGCCTCTTTATTTTTAAAGCAAGGCAGACAAGGCCTAAAATTATTCCATTAAAGAGGGGCAATTTTTGTAATGGGACTTAGAGTGCTTTGCAGAAGTGCAGGCAAGTTTCTTCAATATCCTGAGCATTATTCGCTCATTTAGTTAAATGATGTTTCTAATTCCCTGGTAATTACGTGTAATGAGGCACTTTTTCTCTTCTTGATGAGACTTTAGCCTAATATGAGATGGCGTATTTTTTCTTTTTTTTTTTTCCATGGGGATAATTACCCCTTCCCAGGAAAAGCAGGGTTTGTTGTGCAGAATATAGCAAATTATTTTATTTCCTGCCATCTTGACTGCCAGTAAATTATAAAATTAAGTTTCAGTGGCGCATTAGCACCATTTTGGAAAAAGCCCGAGACTATTTTTCTTTTTCTTTTCTTTTCTGTTCTTTTCTTTCTTTCTTCCTTTTTTTTTTTTTAAATTCATGTACTGCTGTCCTCTGAGACTGTAGAGGCTATTATTCATAGAATAGATGTTTTTCTGCCAATTCCTGGTATTCAGATGTATTGAAGCAGCAACATAGGTTTAATTTTTCTGGCTGATAGCCAATGTAGAATGTTCTTGTAAGCGTCTTTGTGTTCGGGTAATTATCATCACAAAGTTAAGTAATATGTCCCCTCGTTTCTCTGCTCTCCCCTCACTCCTCCTTTGGATGGCAAATTACCTTTTTTTGTGCAGTGCTTCAATTAGATGCAAAGCAACTAAATTTGAATCACATGAAGGTGGTGACACCAACTATTCAAAGGCAAGAAATTCAGAGTTAATACAGTCACTCTACTTAACTCTTCCTGTTGTTAAAAAGCAAATTTGAAGGGAAGAAAAATGTGAAGAGAGCATCATTAATTAAGTACAATGTCATGTTGAACTTCGGTTTCCCGGATTCAATGATTTTTGACTAATTTTAAGAAAAGCGTGTGTGCATGCCTGTGTGTATGTTTGTGTGCCTGTCTGCTGCTTTTTGGGTTTTTGTTTCTGAAGAGGAAACATGTCTTAGGAAGCAGCGGTAGAATGGGATGGAAAGAGAAAAAAGAGCCAGGATTGAGAGTGAGAGGACTTGAGTTATAGGGCAGACCCTGCCTACTTCTCCCTAGCTGTGTGGTTTGGGCGAGAGAACCTCTTTGAGCCTCAGTTCCTGCCTCTGGAAAGTGCACAGGTTCCAGCTGATGATCTCCAAGTTGAGAAACTCAAAAGGTCTTCAGATCTCTTAGTGACGGGATCATGTGCTAGGGTCACCCCAAGCCGCCTGAATTGGAGAGTGTGTGCATGCGTGTGTGTGTGTGTGTGTGTGTGTGTGTTGTGACTCTTTTCTATCCATCATCATACCTTGATAAGGAACCTGGTTTCCAATGGCCTGGTTTCCAATGGCAGTTCCTGTCTGGTGTGTGTTAAACTGTGGTCCTGGAAAGTGGAAGGATACTGCGCCATGCATGTCCACGAAGGACAGGTTTGTCACCTGCCAGTGAACCCCGGATCCTTCAGCCCAGCATTGTTTCCCTTTGGTGGGAATATGCCCCTCTGGCTTTTGACCAATGTCCCACTATTTCCCTCTTCTTGAGGGTGGCCAAAGACTCTTGTCTGTTTGTTTTCTTGTCTGCAATCAACAGCGATGTACTGAAAACAATACTATCTTTTTCAGATAAATGGAAAGAGCCTGTTTGATATGGGCTGACTTCTGCATGTTTCGGGAATGGGGTTGGTTACCAGAATGATGGATCTTTCTTGCTTGTGTGATCAGCATGCAATAAAAGCCTCCCATCTGGAGTTTTTAAGAAACTGCTGTTTGGGGGTGATTCTGTTTTAGGATATTTGTGTTACTTCTCTTTTCCCCTTGGGGTCACCGAGGAGACTCACCTTCTGCTTCCTAATGGATCCTCCTCAGGCATAGCTCTAGGCATGTCCTTTTGTAGCTTAGCACCCACAGGAGCTCCCTGTCAACCATGGAACAGTGTAAACTCCACATCTCAGCCTGGACCAGATGGTGGGCCCTGGAGTCAGATGGACAAGGGTCTGAGTTCTCAATCTAGCGTATTTACAAGCTCTGTGATCTTGAGTAGGTTGCTTAATTTCTCTGAGTCTCAGTTTCCTCATCCATAAAATGGGTATTGTAGTAATAGCTTATAGGATAAAATGAGACAGCACGTGTAAAGTCCTTAACCCAGAGCCTAGGATTTTTTTTTAAGATTTTATTTATTTATTCATGAGACACACAGAGAGATAGGCAGAGACATAGGCAGAGGGAGAAGCAAGCTCCCCGCAGGGAGTCCGATGCCGGACTCGATCCCAGGATCCCGGGATCACACCCTGGGCCGAAGGCAGATGCTTAACCACTGAGCCACCCAGGCATCCCTGGCCTGGGATTTAACTGGTTAGCTTATGTGAGCTGCTGTTATCAATATTATTATTACGATCTCACCATTGTACTGTTGGCTTAGATGTTTAGGTGCTTTTAGTTGTTTGAATGCTATATTCCAGCCACTATTCTCCTAACCCAAGATCTCCAGTCCTTGTGCCCCTGTTTATATGGGTTCCTCTGCCTAACATTCTTTCCTTTCTTGCTTCCTGTGCCATTAACTCATTCGCACTCTCAGTGGCATGTTCATCAGATACTCATGAGCACGTGTGGGTCCCACTTGTCTGTGGTGCCTAATCTCAGACATGCCTTTGCTGACTACCCTGGGGGAAGGGGACGCTCTCTCTGTCACTTCCTGACTCAGTGCTAGTATAGTGGCTCCATTGGAGGTGCTATGTAAGTGGAGACTAAAGTGAACAGATTCACTTTGGGGATCCCAGCGCCTCTCCCAGCACATGTCTGAGCATGTGCTGTCTTGTCAGTGGAGTTCTCTTTTCTGAACTCTCTTGGCACCGAGACTATGGTGGTTCTTGGTCCTCACTGCTCATCCCATGCCTGTGTACATGGCAAAATGACCAAACACAGGCTTCCAGCCCAGGCTTCCCACTTAGCGTGTGATCTTGGATGTCACGGAGGCTCTCTGTACTCTGTCAGTTTTGCACACTTGTAATGACAACACCTCTCATGGAATGCTAGTGTGAGGATGACATGGGGCAGATAAGCATGTAGCTCAGTGCATGACACAAAGGAAAAGCTCACTGGGTGGCAGCTACTATTGTTGTCATTATAATTACTATTACTAGTTTTTCTGCAAGAGAGGTTCTCAAAACTGGCTGCTGCCCATCACATGGGCAGTTCTTAAACAGATTCCTAGGCCCCTCCTTTATCTCCTAGATCATAACTGCCAAGATGGATTCTGGGAATGTATTTGCTTTGTGTTTATTGGATGACTGTGGTGCTCAACCCTGGAAATTGTGAGGGGCATGCGTCTGGCACTGACAAGTGTCTGTGTTCTGTGGGGTCAAATACTCCTGTGTTGTATCATGAAGTGCACCCTGTATTGGGTTGGATAGGTCCCCACAAAATTTATGCCTACCCATGAATTGGAAATAGGGTCTTTGCAGATGTGGTCAGGTTAAGATGTGCCCATAGTGGATTAAGGTGGACTCTCAGAATCCAAAGTAACTGGCATCCTTAAAGGAAGAAGAAAATTTGGACACAGAGATACACAAAGAAGGAAGCAGGAGACAGAGACGGAGTGATGCAGCCACAAGCCAAGGAACTCCTGGGGTCACCAGAAGCTGGAAGATGCAAAGATCCTCCCCAGAGGCTTTGGAGGAAGCACAGCCCTGCCATACCTTGATTTTTGGCCCTCAACTTCTGGCCTCCAGAACTGTGTGGGAATAAATTTCTGTTGTTGGAAGCCACCAAGTTTGTGGTACTTTGTTACAGCAGCAATAGGAAGGCAATATAGGCTCTAAGGCACATTTTGATAATCCTGTATTTTGGCAGAAACTCTGCTGATGAAATCCATTTTGTCAATAGTTTGACATGTTTCTGGCATTTATAAATATCCACACAAATCTTAGAAAAGAATTTCTCTCTTGGGGAAAATGGTCTTGATGTGTTTTAATATTTTTAATTTTATTTTTTTGTTTCAGCCTTATTGAAATAGAATTGACATGTAACATTAAGTTTAACATATACAACATATTGATTAGATACACTTATATATTGTGAAATGATTCCCACCATAGCATTAGCCAACACCTCCATCCCCTCACAGAATTACCATTTCTGGTTTGTGGTGAAAACATTTAAGATCTACTCTCTTAGCAACTTTCAAGTATATAACCCAGTTAACTATAATCACCATGCAGTACATTGGATCCCCGAAATTTACTCATCTTAAATTCAAAGTTTGGACCCTTTGATCAATATCTCTCTATTTTCCCCCCACTTGGACCCTGATAACCATCATTCTAGACTCTCTGTTTCTACGAGTTTGGCTTTTTTAGATTCCACATATAGGCGAAATCATGCAGTATTTGTTCTTCTCTAGCTTATTTTCCTGAACATAACACCCTCCACTCCTTCGGTGTGTTGCAAATGATAGGATTTCCTTCTTTCTCATTGCTGAATAATATTCCAATGTATATTTGCACCACATCTTTATCCATTCATCAGTTGAAGGACACGGAGGTTGTTTCCATGACTTGGTTATTGTGAGTAATGCTGCAGGGAACCTGGAACTGTAAAAGTCTCTTTAAGATGCTGATTGCATTTCCTTTGGGTATAGACCACAAGTGGGGTTGCTGGATCATATGGTAGTTCTCTTTAAGTTTTTGAGGAACCTCCATTCTGGTTTCCACAGTGGCTGCACCAGGTTGCATTCCCACCAACAGTACACAGAGTCCCCTTTTCTTCATGTCTTCATTGACACTTGTTGTCGCTTGTCTTTTTTTTTTTTAAGATTTTTTATTTATTCATAAGAGACAGAGAGAGAGAGAGGCAGAGACACAGGCAGAGGGAGAAGCAGGCTCCATGCAGGGAGCCTGATGCGGGACTTGATTCCAGGACCCCAGGATCATGCCCTGAGGCAAAGGCAGACGCTGAACCACTGAGCCACCCAGGTGTCCCTTGTCTCTTATCTTTTTTTTTTTTTGTCTCATCTTTTTGAAGACGGCCACTGTAGCGACTGTAAGGTGATACCTCGTGATTGTGATTTGCATTTCCCTCGTATTGATGTTGAGTACCTTTTTATATATCTGTTGGCATTTGTACTGACACATTTTAAAACTGATGATTAAATGCTGAGGGCATGAGATGCCTCTTGGCCATGTGGGACTGGCCATACCTCAGGTCCCATGGCTGCTCAGCCCGGTCTGAGCATCCCTAGGGAGGAAGGCAGCATCTGGCCTGGCTAGGCTTCCAGTTGTTTGTTGCTGCCTTGAAGGAATCTTAGGGATGTTCAGTGGCCTACCTCAGGGATGGTGTGGTCAGTAGGGCAGGTTCCTGACCTCATGTAGCCTCAGTTTTCCCACCTCTAAAATGGAACTACTAACACACTAAATTGTTGTGAGCGATCATCAAATGAAATCATGACTGTGTGATTTAACTCTCCTGTGCTGGGCTGTGTAGATAATTTCCATTGCTCTTATTTATTTATTTATTTATTTATTTATTTATTTATTTATTTTTCCATTGCTCTTATTTCTACTTTACTTTGGTGAGCTGAGTCACCAGGTTTTGAAATATACATGGACACAAAATTGGTATTGCAATGTCAGGCTACAATTCTGGAGACTTTATTAAAGGAGAAGGAATATTTTCTTTGGAGGAATGAAAAATGGTAGAGGAAGCCTGTGGCACTGAGTTCAAGAAAGAGAGCAACTGGCCACTGGTGATGGGGACACGCTGGAAGATTCTGTAACCTTTGCTTGAGTTCTTGTTCATTGTAGCCACCCTGGGCTCTCCATTCACGGAATTATCTCCAAGGTTCAGGTGCCCTCCTGTCACTCCTTAGGTGGCCAAAGGTGGAGGCTGAGGGAGCAGGTAAAAAGGGAGAGGGCTGGAAAGTTCTTTTTAGCATAGGAATCAACACAGATTTGAATATTCAGTCCTAAGGGTTATAAATAATGTGCATTTTCATTGATGTGTAAGCGGAGCTACATTTAGTACAATAATTAGTTATTTGATTACTTTTGTTTTAGCCTGAAGTAGAGGACAATTGACAAATGTGAATACCTCTGAGACTGATGGGGCCCAGTAAACTAACTTTATTTATTACAAAACGCAATTTTATTAATATGAATTGACAGTAATTAATTTGCTAGTGTTGATGTTGTTAATAATTGCATGTAATTTATGAAATATTTATGCTAGAGCAGAATAATGCGTAGGTCCTCTGGCTTATTTGTTAAAAAGTCTGAATATTTCAACAAAGATTTCTAGCTCAATGCATTTATATTATAGTGTTTTGAAACCCTGCAAAATAACAACAACAAAAAAACCCATTTTGATTGCATTGTGCCTTCACGTGCCTTAGTTTTGCAGTTCTTAATTTGACTTCCAGGTACTCTCAGGAATACTGAAAATATTTAGGGGCCTTGAAATTCCGTAAAATTAAACAGGACAATGAAGCTTTTGCAAACCTCCTTAAGAAGATTACCACTGCATCACCTATTTTAATCTCCCTATTTAAATGGTTATTTTATTCCCATTTCACAGATAAGGAAGCCAAGGCTCAGAGACAAATCTTGGCTCTAAGTCATGTGCAAGTTGGAAGTGGCAGAGGCAAGCCTCAGACCTTGGTCCTCTGGCTCAAAAATCCAGGACCCATGGAGTGAAATCTCATTTTGCTTTTATTCCAAATTTTTTTTTTCTGAATGAAAGTATGGACTGTTTCCCCCTCCTAATTCAGTTTGGGCCTCTTGTTCCTAGAAAAGGATTGTAATTGGAGAGAATCACAATTGAATTGAGTTAATGTGATCAGCGACAAGGGGCTGGAGTCTGTGACCCGGCTCTGTCCAGGCCTTCAGTCACTGTCTCGCTTCTGAGGATCCCTCCCCGTTCTGGAGGCTGCAGGCAGCGGGCCAGAGGGCAGCTGTGCTCAGGGGGCAGGAGAGGCAGCTGTGGGTGCTGGAACATGCCCCCAGCAGTCCCGGCTCAATCCCTAAGTCCCAGTGCTGACTTTCATGGGCATGGGACCTGCTCCCACACTGAGAGGGGGCCGAAGTTTGGTTTCGTGTTCCATCTTGAAATTCATAATAACTTTTGAACAAGGGACTGAGAAGTTTCATTTTGCACTGGCCCCCAAAATTCTGTTTTCTGCACTGGTTCTGTACTCCCTCTGGAAATCTGAGGTAATTATTTTTCCCTCTCTGGGACTCAGCTCATCACCTGTGAAATGGGGATAAGATATCTTACATCACAAGATTCTTGAGGGGGTTACATGAGAGCATGTCCATGTGCCCATGAATGCCATGTAAACTCTAAAGCCCAAGGCCAATGCCAGGAATTTGTATTAGAGATTGCCTTCCCCAGCATCTGCATCTTCCAACTCTCACTGGAGTGAGCAAGAGTTGGACCTTCTCTAGAAAGATGCAACAGAGAGACAGAGTTAAGTCCAGGGTTCTTACTGACCCCCTCTGAGCCTGTGTCCCAGGTTAGAGATGTTGGGCAATTAAACCTCCAACAAAAACCTACATGATTCAGCATAAGTTTGCCTCTCCCATTCTTGGTGGGCAGGGCAGCCTCGGAGGGCAGCTCTAGAACCAGATTGACATGGGAAGGTTTAGGGTTCAAGACGCCACCCCTATGGTCCATGTATTTCTACCTTTCAGGCACATGCCCTACTCGTTTGAGAAGAAAGGAAAAATGCTTCCTGCACCACGTTTCCAACTGACAAATCAATTTTCTAACTGTGACCTCAGACACATATTCTCTGAACTCCATTTTCTTGTTTGCACACTGATTGTAATAATTAGGGTTACTTCCTGGGGCTGTCAGGAAAATGCAGGTAGAGCTCCTAACACAGTGCTTAGCCCATAGGAAGCCCTCAGTAAGGATGAGCTTTTCTTGGTCTTCTGATTATTATTAATTAATCAGATGTATACAGTTAAGAGATGCTCTGCTCTCCTTGATAGGGTAGATGAAGGGTTAAATTAAGGGCTGGGGAGCTACTCTAAGCCTGCCGAGCCCCTCTGCTGGCTCATCTCCCCTATTTTCCCCTGTGTTGATCCTCCGTGAGTAGGCTAGGAGATTTGTCACCTCTACTGCCAACCCTGGGGAGACGCTGCGGGTGGGAGGTGTGCTACCACACTGCGGATTCCTTCGTCCTGGAAACTTGATTTTTACCTTCAGTGTCTTAGTGATCTCGCTGCACTAGCATTGTGATGTAAGTGTCTATACCCAGAATCCACATGAAGATGAGCTTCATATGGAGACAGAACACTAATTCCATGCTACATTCCACACACCTTATCTGTGTCTAGCTCAGTGCAAGGGCCAGCCCTGAAGCTGATTCCCAATGAATATCCCGTGAATAGACAGTGTAACCAAACCTTGAAAGGAAAGGACCTTTTTTTTTTCTAAAGAATTTATTCATTTACTCATGAGAAACAGAGAGACAGAGAGGCAGAGACACAGGCAGAGGGAGAAGCAGGCTTCATGCAGGGAGCCCGACGTGGGACTCGATCGCGGGTCTCAAGGATCTGGCCCTGGGCTGAAGGCAGCGCTAAACCGCTGAGCCACCCGGGCTGCCCCAGGAAAGGACCTTTTAATTATAGACAGCATTTTATCTTTTCTTTCTTTATTTTTTTAAACACAATTTTAACCATTTTTAGGTATACAAATCAGTGGCATTAAGCAGTCATCACCACTATCCGTTTCCAGAACTTTTCCTCCTCCTGTACTGAAACTATACTCATTAAACAGTAACTCCTCAGTCCTCAATCCTCCTCCCCAACCCCAGGCAACTACCATTCTCCTTCCTGTCTAGGACTTTGCTGATTCTAGGAATGGCTTATATAGTAGACTCATACAACATTTGTCTTTCTGTATCTGACTGCTTTCACTTAGCATGTTTTCAAATTTCATCCATACTATAGCAGGTATCAGAAATTCATTCCTTTAAAAAAAAAGATTTATTTATTTATTTTTGAGAGGGAGAGGGAGAGGGACAGAGGGACAGAGGGAGAGGGAGACAGAGAATCCCAAGCAGACTCACTGCTGAGTGCAGAGCCTGACGCAGGGCTCAGTCTCACAACCCTAAGACCATGACCTGAGCCGAAGTCAAGAGTCAGACACTTAATCGACTGAGCCACCCAGGTGCTCCTTCCTTTTTATGGCTGAATGATATTCCACTGTATGGATAGACCACCATTTGGCTTTCCATTCATCAATCAATGGACAAATGGGGCTGTTTGGGTTGTATCCCCCTTTGGCTAATAGTGGTGTGAGAGTGTGGATGTACAACAAGTACCTGTCTGAGGACCTACTTTCAATTCCTCTGTATATATACCTAGGAATGGAATTGCTGGGTCATATGATAATTCTGTTTAAATTATTGAGTGAGGGACCATACTGTCTTCCACAGTAACTGCACCATTTTACAATCTAAAATATATTTTACAGCCAGCAATGTATGAGGGCTCACTTTCTCTATATCCTTTCCAACACTGTCATTTTATCTTATTTATTTTTAGTTTAGATAGCACATTTTTTTAAAAAAAGATTTTATTTATTTAGTTGAGAGAGAGAGAGAGTGAGCATGTGCATGAGCACGAAGTGGGGCAGAGGGAGAGGGAGAAGCAGACTCTCTGCTGAGCAGGGAGCCTGATGTCGGACTCGATCCCAGGAGCCTGAGATCATGACCTGAGCTGAAGGCAGATGCTAAACCGACTGAGCCACCCAGGTGTCCCTTAGATAGCACTTTTAACTACTAGGCAAATAATCTCATTTTTCCTATGAATACACAGGCACCTTGGCTTATGGTAGACTTTCGTCCTAAACTGGGAAGAAGGAAAGGAGAGGGCCTAGGAGAAGCATGGTCACTTACGTTTGCTCCTTGATGCTGACGACAGCCCTGCTCTTTAGTAGAAGTCAGGAAATCTCCAGCTGAAGCTGCTGAGTGCTCATGTTCCAATGACAAGAGCACTAGGGAAAGGGAGGGTATAATGTAGGTGGAAGTGGTGGCCTCCTTATGCCATGGTTGGTTAATTCTGACCGAAGAATGGAATACAAGTGTGCCTCCATGTGACCCCCTGCAACAAGTAATGAACTGTTCTCTGGGCAGAGGTGTGGGCAAGGTGTGGAGGCCGGGGCTCCTCGACAGGCAGGAATATACCAAGTGCTGAATGCTGAGGAGCCAGGTGTTTCAGATTTGCAACAAATTGTTTTTAGCTATCCATACAACTCTGCCTCCCTTCAAATGGGGCTCTAGTGGGTGCCAGTTGGTGGCTGCTGTGTGGAAATGGTGGCCTGAGGGTCCAGAAGACACAGTGCCCCAGCCCCCAAGGCTCTCTCAGCAGCAGGTGCCTCAACAGAAGGCAAACAGCCTGGAGGGAGCATGAGGGTGCCAGTCTCTCGGTGCTCAGAGTCCCTCTGCTTGGCTAGAGATCCCGAGCTGTCTCATTACAGTGGCCCAGGCACAGAGAAGGGACCAGTCTCTATTGGTGTAGCTGGCTGCCTTCCCCTGGTGGGGCTGAGGCCAGCAGGAGCCTCACAGTGCCACAGGGTCTATCTGCAGGCCAGGAGAGCTGCAGGTCGCTGCTTATCCATGGTACAGAATTGACATGTGGGGACAGGGGTGGGGCCCTTAAGTGAAGGTAAGTGGAGAGAAAACAGAGCATGTGTCAATGACCAGTATTTTCCTAATGCTCTGGGCTCAGTGCCAGGGGAGGGACCTCGCTTTGTTGGGCTCTCGCCCTCCCGGGCTCTTCCTTGGCCAGCGAGTAGGGCTTGTCGTCATTGGGTGCTTTCTGTGTGTGAGGCACTATGCCATGCCCTTGACACACCCCTTCCCCTGTGGTTGGGGATTCCCACCTTCACTTTACAGCGGCTTGAATTGTGACCATGACATTTCTCAGTTGGGTGACCTCGGGCAAGTCAATTCACCTCTCTGAGCCTGTTTCTTCATCTGAGAAGTGGGGATAATGCTCTTCAAAGGAACATGAAATGTGAAAGCCTTCTTTGTAAAGGAAAAAACATGTTTTAATTGTTAGTGCTATGTGGGGCACAGAGAGTACCGTATCACACAGCTGTGTTGCTAAAACTACTCCCTGGAGATGTTAATGAATAAGGAAAACTTGGGATAGCTTTACAAGTTCAGGTGTGAATACTGACGGAGCTGCACGCATTGTAAGCAATGCCTGCAGATTCACCATAGCTAGTAGGGAGTCAAGCTCTGGACCCTCAGAGATCAGAGGCTGTGCATGTCCTTCACACCACACTGCAGGCCCCCCTTAGCTCACAGGAGTCTCAAAATGCCGCCGTTCCAAAGGCCAGGAGGGAATTAATAACCCGTTAAGAGGTGGGGAGGCTGAGAGGGAGGGCCCGATACATTTACAGATCATGCTGGGGGCCACGTTTGAGGATATTTATTTTCAGGTGCTAGGATCTCAAAGTCATCATTCATTCAGTTATTTAGGAAATCTTTATTGAGCAGCTGTTATGTATCAGGGACTAGTCTGGGTGCTCTGGTGAACAAAATCAGATACAGTTGCAGTCCTTGTGGAGTTTTGGGGCTATGGGGGAGACTGAATGGGCTGGGCTAAGGATGCAAGCTCCTGCAAATGACAAACATGTGACATAATAAGGGCCTAGAATAAAAGGCCATTGAGGGAGCTTTCCTGAGGAAGTGATGAAGGACTAGAAAGGAGGGTAGTGGGGCAAGGAGGCCTGAGCAAAGGCCCTGGGTCAGATGCAAGGGACTATGACGTGGGAGCTGAAAGCAGGCAGTGAGGGTGGTGTGATATAAGGTGGGGGAGGAGAGTTAGGGCCATGTTATGAAAATGGGGGATTAATATGGAGCCTGTACCGGTAAAGACTCAGGGTCCGCCTAGGGCAGAGGAAATGTGAGGGTGGGTGTGGTGGATGGGGGTGGGCTCCCTCCGTGTCACACACACGTGTTCCATCTCCCCGAACTTCTGTGGTGTGCTCCAACACCTGCTGTATCATAACTGGAGGCAGGCCAGTTGAGTGAGTCTAAGAGGGAGCCTCAGTCTTTTTGGCAACGATCTGGGGCAAGACAGAGCCGGAGTTTCCCAGAGTGAAGGGTTACTCTTTTATCATTTGGAGGCTTGGGTGGTGAGATGCACCCTATCTGCCTGCTTGGCATCAGCCTCTCCACTCCACCTGGCCTGATCTGGTGACTCAAGATGGGCCAGATCATGATTCCTTGAGGGTATTGATGAGAATGAATGTGTCCTGAAGCAATATGGTGCCAAGTGTCTGGAAGAGAGTCAGCTAGAGACAGAGGAGTTGGGGAGGGCTCATGTGGTACATGAGGGCCACCTGTCTGGGGTCCTGGGGACCCAGATCAGAGCTGGGATTTTCCAATACTGAGTTGGATTTGCCGAGTTTCGTGATTTCTGAGGAATGTTAGCTTGGGTGGGTGTCCTCATTTGTCCTGGTGTATTAATGACCAGATAACAAATCACCCCCAAACTTAGTGGCATCCAACATAAAACCATGATTTCAAACAGCCTGTGAATCAGGAATCTAGGGGTGGCTTGGTTGGATGGTTTGGGCTAAGGGCCCCTAAGGAGGCCGCAGTCAAGCTGCTGGTGGGTTGTCCAGTTGTCTCAGGGCTGGACTGGGCCTGGAGAATTTACCTCCAAGGTAACTTACTTGCCTCTTTGGCAAGTTAGTGCCAGTTGTTGGCAGGAGGGCTCAGCTCCTTACCAGATGGGGCTGCCTGAGTGTCTTCACTTTTCACAACATGGCGGCCGGCTTTCCTGAGAGTGAGCCATCCAAGAGAGCAGGGTGAAAGCAATGACTTCCAGGACTAGCCTCAGAGGTCATACTCTGACATTTCAAGACTACTGCAGAGGGGACCGCATAAGGATGCAAATACCCAGAGGTAAGGATCCCTGGGGATCACCTTGATAGCTGGCAACTCCACCGGGCCTCAGAAAGCAACTGTATCTGTCCAGCTGCCTTAGTCTGAAGATAAAGGTAGATGTTGCGTGGAAAAGAGCTTGGAGAAGCGGGGGTATGGGAAGTGCTGGGGTGATTAGAAGCTCGGGCTCGGAGCATGACAGAATGAGACACTGAATTAAGATGTGCTGGAAGTGTAAAACACACCCTGGTGTTCTAAGACTTAATATGAAGAAGAGAATGTAAATGATCTCATTAAATGTCGAAATGATATTTTGGATAGTGTGCTAAAGACATTTTTTATTAAAATTAATTTCACCTGTTTCTTTTCATTTGTCAATTTGGCTACTGGAAGATTTAAAATTACATATGTGGTTGGCATCTTATTTCATCAGAGGTCCCTGGCCTAGGCCATGAGCCTGGGACTGTGTCCGTATCCGTTTCTGCCATAACGCTCGAAGGGCAGAGTGCATGGTTGGTACCAATATATGCCTGAGACAGTGCTCTGAACACAGCAGGCATCCAGGGAATGTTGAATTGTCAGCTTAGGGAAGAGGAAATACCAGGATCTTTGGAGTCAGACAAACCCAGATTCAAATCCTGACTCAGTTCTGAGGCTCCCTAACCTCCCGGACCAGAGATGGGCCAGCCAATCTGCTAATCTCCCTCTCCTCTGGTTCAGAGGAAAATGCAAATGAAATGCTTCTCTGCACTGATGGGAGGGTTCATTATGCAGGTGCTTTGCTTTAGTATAAATGCCCATTGGACTCAGGCTGAAGGCACCTCAGGGGCTTGGGGTGGGAACAAGAAGTACCAACAAGTGGGCAGGTCTGTACCTGCGCCACCAGCCACATGCTGGCTCTTGGCAGAAGTGGCTTTTGATTTCTGTGCCCTACAGTGGGCTTGTCTTGATCCCTGATGGAGGCTACCTACTAGAGGGAGAGTAGATCAGCCTGTCCAACACCGAACCATCCCCTTAGCCCATCATGGTGACAGCTGGGAGGGGGCGCCTCTTGACAGGGGACACTGGTCCCAGGGCAGTGGTGCAAGGGCATGTCAGAGGGACAGTCTGTGTCCCCAGGGCTCCCTCCCCAGAGGCCTGCCCTCTTCTACCCCTCCCCTAAGAACCCGCTCTGAGCTCCAATCCCGATCTCTGTTCCCACAGGGACTGGAGACAAACAAAATGAGCCATGTTTTCTGTTATCAAGACACAAAATCCTTACACTTAATTAAAACGTGCCATGGCAACCAGCTTGGTGCGGGTAGCTGGGCTCGGAGTGGCCATCTCTGCTGAGGGTGATGCCCACGTGCTGTTCCTTTGTTCCTGGCTCCAGGAGAGGCAACAGTCCCTTTGTGAGTGTGGCCTTTGTCTGTAGTGCTAGGGGCAGAAACTTGGGGCCTCAGTGGAGCTGACATCTGTGGCCTTTTGGGGGGTCAGCAACCTCTCCAGGCAATCCCAGAGCAGACTTAGCCCAGCCTATAACACCCGAAGGCCGCACTGGGGTCACAGGCGTGGCCAGATGCAGTCCCTTGTACTCCAGAGCTGCTGGGTGGGACACACACAGCCAGACTGCTACTAGACAGAGGATGAAGACTCTGGTGGGGTGTGGGAAGTGAGTGGCTGAGGGGGTGGATCTGAGAGGACTTCCTAGAGGAGGGGTTGCCTGAGTGGTAGTCCAGGGAAGGGTGGAAGGAAGAATCTGGAGAAAGGAAAGAGCTGCACAGTACCTGGCGTGGAGGTGAGAAAGAGCATGGCCTGCTGAGGGTCATGCAAGTCTGTGCTCCTGGGCCGTGACATGTCAGGAGCAAGTTGCAGCATGCAGGAAATGCCCGGCTGAGGGGCATGGGTGCTATGTGGTGTGGGTGATAGGGAGCCACAGAAGGTTGCTAAGTAGATCAGAGGCAGGTCAGAGGCTGCTGACCGGGGTTGTGCTGGAGAAACTCAGAGAGCCCCTCTGTCTCCCTTCAGGGTTCAGACTTGTGCTGTGGCCACAAGGGGATCCTGAGGGGCAGAGAGGGATGGCCTCAGAGAACACTCACTCCCACTACAGAAGGACATGTGAAGTGACTTGAGTCCTCTGAGCCTTGAGTTTCTCATTTTTCACATGACGTAGAGATAAAACCATTTGCAGGAAGCGCATGATGAGTGCCCGCTGCCTGCAGGTCTTCAAAATGTGATTCCAGTTGTTCCAGTTAAAAGCAACACTCCCGTGAGTTGAGCCCCACACGGTTCACTTATATCAGAGTCTTGTCACTTCAGATTTCTCCAGGATTCTGAGGGCTTTTGGGGCTGGGTGTGGAGAGGGAGGGACCATTGTAGGGAAGCGACTCCCTTCTTTAGCAGTGGTAGAGAACCCTCTGGAACACAGGGACAGGGTAAAGCTCTCCTTGGCTGAAGGGAGCCTAGTGCCTGCCCCCCAAGATATGAGCACCCCAGGGCATCTGCTTCATCCACTGCCCGTGCACACTGGGCATCAGATATTAAGGGATAAATGCAGAAGGGTGGTGGTGATCCAGCAGACTGAGTGGATGTCAAGGGATGTTGGGCCAGTGGTGACAGCATTGGCTGCAGCCAATAGTCACTGGACTTGGATCTAGGAGTCAGGAGGAGTGCGAGGTTACATATAGCTGCCTTAATGCCTTTAATTCAAGTCTTATGATTAAGGCTTCTTATGTGTTCCAGTAACTTCTTGGTTGCCTTTGAACTATTGTAGAGAGAAAAGAGGCTCTTGGGTCGTGTGTCTTGTGGCTTTAAACTGGGTAGGAAAAGGCACAGCCAGGTATGGCATGCACTGACCAGGGTGGGGAGCCAGAAACCTCATTTGGGGGACTTCTTGGTCCAGAGACAGAATGCATCTCAGTACAATGGCTGTTGCATGGGTGGAGTAAATTTCTAGGGTCTTTTAAAAGCCATAAGCTCTGGTTTAAGAGCCTCATGGACAGTGATTTTTTTTTTTTTTTTTTTAGGCCATTTATACCGCATGAGCATCTCTCCCCTCCAGTTTTACCCTTTGTCTTCTCTGGGCCAGCTTGGAAAAGAGGAACCGGTTTTCCTTAAATAAATATGGGCTGCTGCATCCGATTCAAATAGGGGCAGTCTAAAGACCCTTGCGATTCCTCAGTTCTCTTGTAAGATTTAGGACTTGAAATGAATTAAAACACCAAAGGCAAGAAGCCTAGAAGGGAGAAATGATGACTCCCGCTGGCTCCTCGCGGCACCTGAGGCTCCCGTGGCAATCCGCCCCACGGGGAGCCCGAGTCACTAAGAGGGAAATGGTCCAATTCAGGACCGGTTAGAAATTGGGCTCATATACCAGCCATTAGGGAACTTTACTCGATGAGAAAATGAGAACTTTTTGTAGTTGCTAAAGAGAGCACCATTTTTAATTTGACCTCTTCTTGGCCGTGGGAGATGGGGTACTTTATCTGAAACTCAAGTGCCCAGAGTAGGAAGAAAAAGAAAGCCACTGGTATGAGGAGGGGAGGCCAGGCTTCGTCCTGTTCCCCTGAGGCCACATGTCTACCTTGGTCCCTGGAGCAAGTGCTAGAGAATAGACAGGTCAGCAGCACCTGGGCAGAGGCTCTGATGGAAAATGTGCTGAAGATGCTGTGTACGTTGGCCCACAGCACTAAGTGGCTTAGTACTTGTAGCAAGTGACCTTTATAATCAAGGTTTACAAGATGCAGTTTTGCAGTAGCCTGAACAAAGCCCAAGAGTCGGGAGGAGGGAAAGGTTTGAGGGGCCAGAGTGGTCGGGTGGAGTTGCTTCTAAGAAGAATTAGGGGAAAAAAAGAGACTTTTATGCACGGTGCTTCTAATCCTGAGACTTTGTGACTTGAGTGGGAAATGAGCTTCAATAGGATGCCTACAGAAAATGGCCTGGAGGATCACTCATAATAAGGATGGATTTCTTACCTCTAAAATGATAACTCTTGTAAGTCATATGGAAAGAATCACTGTCAGAACTGAGGCTCCCTCACAATAAAACAAGACTCAACAGTCTTGGCCTATGTAGCAGGTATGTAGGGGTTGCTCATTTTTGACTTTAATTGGAAATTCTTCATTACAAAAGTGCATAATTACCTTTTCATACGTTTATTAGCATTTGGATTTCCTCTTTGGAAAATGTCTTTTCAAGTCCTTTGTCCTTTAAAAGCCATTGGACTATTTGAGTTTATTACACTGATTTCTGAGACTCCTTTACGTATTCTGGATATGAGTCCTTTGTTGGTTTTTGCATGTTACAGATTTTTTTCTGCTCTGCAGCTTCCCTTTTTTGCTTCATAGTATGTTCTGATAAACAAGAGTTTTTAATGTAGTCAGTGATATCGGCATTTTTCTTTATGGTTGATATTTGTCTTGTTTTATAATTTTTCCCACAAAGAGATTGTTTTGCATTTAGGTCTATAATCTGCCTAGAGTTGATTTTCGAGTATCCTGTGAGGTAGAGGTTTGATTAAATTGCTTTTCATATGGATACCAGATGGTCCCACCTACGTTTATTATCCTTTTTGCAGCTACCTTTACAATAAATCAAGGGAATCAAAGTGTCCGTATATGCATGGATTTGTTTCTTGATTTTATATTCTGTTCCATTGGTCTGTTTGTTTCTCCTTAAGGCAGTACGGTCCTGCATTGACAGTTTCATGATACATTCTATTCTCTGCTTTAATATCTGGGCGGGACAGACCCCCAGCTGCTTCTTCTCAAGAGTTTCATGGCTGATGTCAGCCCTTTTCTTTCCTACGTAAATTTTAGAATCATCTTTCAATTTACAAAAAAAAAAATCTGCTGAGATTTTGCTTTTGAGCTGCCTTGAATCTATCAATTATTTTAGGGGAGAATTGACATTTTTGCAATATTGGGTTTTCTAATACATGAGCATGATATATCTCTCCATTTACTTGAGACTTCTTTAATTCCTTTCATACTTTCATAGTTATGTAGTTTTCTTGCTATTTTTGATGCTATTGAAAATTGTGTCATTGAAACTTTATTATCTATGTTCTATACAGTAATACAATTATTTTTCAAAATCAAGGGGCCCTGTCAAATTCCCTTATAAATCATAATAATTTATCTAAGGATTTTCTTTTTTTAAGATATATTTATTTATTTTAGAGAGAGGGAGAGGGAGAGAGCATGAGCAGGGGGAGGGGCAGAGGGAGAGACAGACATCTACAAGCAGATGCTGCACTGAGTGTGGAGCCCGACACGGGGCTTGATCTTAGAGTCCTGAAATCATGACATGAGGGGAAACCAAGAGTTGGCCACTTAACTGACTGAGCCACCCAGGTGCTTCTAAGGATTCTTTTAGGAATACCATCAATAACAAATAATGACAGTTATGTGTCTTCCTTTCTGTTCTTTACTCTGTTTATTTGCCATATTGTACTGGTTAGACCTTCTATTAAATTCTGAATAGAAGGGTGACAGGAGGGGCATCTGGGTGGCTCAGTGGTTGAACGTCTGCCTTTGGCTCAGGGCATGATCCTGGGGTCCTGGGATGGAGTCCTGAATCAGGCTCCTTTGGGGAGCCTACTTCTCCTTCTGCCTATGTCTCTGCCTCTCTCTGTGTGTCTGTCACGAATAAATAAATAAAATCTTTTTTTTAAAAAAAAGAAGAGTGATAGGAGACATTATTGTCTTATTTGTGATTGTAAAGATAAAACTTTTATCATTTCACCATTAAGTATAGTGTTTGGAGAGGGTACATATCCTTTATCGGTTTAAGGAAGCTTCCCTCTATTTTGAGTTTACTACAACTTTTTTTTTTTTCATCAAGAAGGGGCAATATATTTTTTTTAAGGTTTTATTTTTTTAAAGTGATCTCTACACACAGTGTGGAGCCTGAACTCACAACCCTGACTGCGATCAAGTGTCGTGTGCTCCACTGACTGGGCCAGCCAGGTACTCCACAGGCAATAAATTTTATCAAATGCTTCTGTATCTATGAATAAGATCCATTTTTCTTTTTTAGTCTGTGAATGTAGTAAAATATATTCACCAATTTTCTAATATTAAACCAATCTTGAATTCCTGGTAAAAATTCAACTAGTTATATATAACATCATATTCTTTTAATACATTGTTGGATTTAGCATATCAATATTCTGTTTAGGACTTTTTTTATTTTCTTTTTTTGTTTTTATGTTTAGGACTTTTATATCGATGTGAATGAGAGAGATTGGGATGTATTTTTCCTTCATTGTGCTGTCTCTATCAAGTTTTCATGTCAATATTATGCCAGTCTCATGAGTTGGGGTATAGAGCAACTATGTTTTGGTTGTAATAGTCCAGCCAGGACACTGCTGTTTCAGCTAGATACTACTGCTGCTACCACTGCATCTGGATTCTAACTTTTTCTTGTATTTCCCTATTTGTTTTAGGTTTAAAGCTCTGGGTGGAGGTTTCTGACTGGCTGAGCAGGCTGCCAGGGCTCTAGGGAGTGGGAGGATCTGGTTCCCTTATCTTTCCTGGTGGGAAGAGTATACAGCTTCCCATGACTGGGATGAGGCTGTATTCTTTCTAGACAGCTCATCTCCCCACCACCCCCCTCCCAATCAAAAGACAAGCATCCTTGAAAATAACCCTGTACAGTAATTCTCATACTCACTAAAATTAAGTGAGGAAGGACTGAAAGGGAATGTTTACTCAGATGTTTGGGTGTTCCCAGTGTTCTACATTTAAGATAACTTGAAATCTCAGGTGGTAAATGGGAATCAGGTGTTCTAAAGGGCTCTTGCATGCAGGATTCACCCTATTTTAACTCAACATCACCATCTCTAATACACATTAAAACATTGCTGAGTTTTGAGGACTCACAGAGGTGGTAAATGTGAAAGCACCATGCAGAGTATCCAATACATAGTACATGCTCAGTAAGTGCTTGTTTTGAATCTAAAACTTGCCTAGTTCCACCTGCAGTGGTTCTTTAAAATGTTGTAGAGAAGACCATGGCTGCTTGCTTTTTTGCCTTTCCAAGTTGGAGGATCAGTAGAGCCGTAACAGAAAATGCCATCCCTTTTGTGCCCTTGGTCACTGGTCTCAGGGCTTCCAGGATAACTGAATCTTCACAGAGGGTCAGGCTCTAGAATAGGTTCCTAAGTTAAATTTGTATATGATGAGATTCTATCATATTCACTTTTTACTACTCATTATTTTATGGATTTCTTTTTTTTAAGATTTTATTTATTTATTCATGAGAGACAGAGAGAGAGGCAGAGACACAGGCAGAGGGAGAAGCAGGCTCCATGCAGGGAGCCTGACGTGGGACTCGATCCCAGGTCTCCAGGATCACACCCTGGGTTGCAGGCGGTGCTAAACCTCTCTGCCACCAGGGCTGCCCTATTTTATGGATTTCAATCATGTGTGTCTGTAACTTACTCCTTTCCAAACAAACAAAACAAAACAAAACAAAAAAACAGAGAGGGTCTTGTGTTTCCACTGCTCTTCCTAGGTTGATGGCTTGGTGCCCTCAGATCTTTTGGGGATCTCCTCTGTCCCCCGGTAGGGCTTGATTCTGTACATCCAACTAGATACCTGTGTGTGCTATTCCAGGGCATACTCAAGGTTGTGATCAGGTTTTTTGCCTTTTAGAAACCTGATGACTTTTATGGCCTTGGCAGGACAATGTTTTTGGAATATAGTGTCCTGGATTCTATATCTGATATGTCACTAACAGCTTGAAGTCCTCAATCCTTTAAGGGAATTGCATTATTATTATTTTTTTCTCCAGATTTCTCTTCTGCGTGCCCATTGTTAGGGTCCTCAGCCTCTCTGCACCTTTCACGAAGCCCTAGAGATGTCTTTGCAGTTTGTTTCCATTGAAGAATTGGAAACGACAGCGACCACTGAGAGCATGGAGGTGTCACTGTTGCATCATTTTAACCCTTACTTGATGACACTTGCCCCATCCTGAATGCTCAGGGGACCCCACAGTGTGTCCTGTTTTAGAGAAATGCCAGTATTTCTTAGTTCTTAGATTTGTTAGTTAATGTTGTTGATGGGAGCCATCACAAAACAAAGCAGAGAGCTCACTTGGAAGAGTTTTTATTTCTTTGTGAAGACTAAGTTTTCTGATTCTTTATTTAATTCCTTTGGCTTCTGTGGTTATAAAGATTGCTCGGTGCCCAACAGGTAGTACAGACAATATATGATTATTGAATGAACGCTGTCTTTTAAAATTCTTCTTTTTTTTCTTATTTACGGTGGTAACATATTCTTTGTGGAAAGTTCCAATGATAGACAAGTGTCTGAAATAAAGTGTAAGTATGCCCTGCTTGTGTCCCACTCCTCAAAGTTTATTATTGTTAACAGTTCGGTGGATATTATTACAGGCTTAAAAAATGTAAATAGAAGCTTCATGTACACACACCACATATGCTGGGATTGTTCTCCCCTGAGAATGGGATCATTTTGTCAGTAATAGTTCTCAGGTTATTTTTTTCTATCTGAAACCCCCCACCCACCAGTATATCCTGCATATCATTCCATTTCAGTGAATGTTCACTGGTCTAGTTCTCTAATAGCTGTATGACAATCTGTTTAGTCAGGCCCTTTGTTTTGCCATAGCAAACGATGCTGCAGCTAGCTCCTCGGACAGCTGTCCTTGCACAGCTGTGTGAGTATCTCTGTTTCATTGATCCCTAGAATAAGATAGGACCTTTTAATTAAAGCCCCCAGCACAGACCCCAAGCCTTAGAGGGCTGCTCCATAAATATTGGTTGATGACAATACTATGTTGTCATATTAATTAGAACAGGAAGAGGCCCATTAGGGCAACAAATGCACATTCATAGGGTAAACCGGGTCTCTGAAAGGGGGCCATCGCATTTAATATTCCCATCTTTGAAAAGACCAACCACGTTAAATGTAATAAGTAGCGAGTTGCCTGTGTGCCAGTGTGTAAAATATTTCCCAGGGAGTGGTAGCTTGACGGAATACATAAAGATAATACATTAAAGATAAAACAGAGGGAATATTTACCCAGCATAGTTACCTGGAAAATATACAATTTGATCCAGATAGAGGCTTTTACTGTATAAATTATTGTGGCCTCTGCTTCAATCACAAACAGCCTTCAAGTTGGGCAATCGCCTTATAAAAAAAGGAGAAGAGAACAGCTTCCAATTGTCTGGAATGAGCTTCAAAAACAGGCAACTCGGTTCTGATAGAACAATTTAAGCTGGCCGTCTCCTTATCTGGTGTGGACATCATTTCTCAGAGGGGCAACCAGCTCAAATTAAATAGTTTTGCAGCAGACAGTCTGTCTGTCTTTTTTTTTTTTTTTCCTCTTCCCTTCGCCATGCAGGGTGCTGCAGGCCTCAGCTAATTTAGGGAGATTGGTCTGGGCAGTGCTAAAGTGAGATGAATAGAAACAACTTTATCAGAAGAAAAAAAAAATGAGTGATATTAAAAATATAATAAAAAAGGATAGTTGGAGGCTGATTTGACATGGGAGACTACATTCCTGTCTGGTTGAATGCCTCATAAACCCTCTTGAAACACTGAGTTTTATTTGCAAATAATCTCCACTGTGGACTGCAGAGTTCAACAGGAAAAGTAATGAGCAAAATCTACGAGTTGGCGCCAACCAAAGAGGGCTACCACGGCATTGTGAGGAGAGGTGAGAGAGAGCATCCCTGAGACCCTTTGGATCAAATTGCCATGGCTAAGGCAGGCGCTGCTTATCTTACCGTCTCAGGGACCTCAAAGGCCTCCTCCTTTGGCCATTTTCACCTAGGTGAGTGTGCTGCAGCTCTGATGGGAGGGGCCTCTTCCCAGGGCAGGCAAAGGGTGGGGGCTCAAGGGTCTGGATACCTTGAGGAAATCCCAGGAAGGCTTCTACCTCTCTGTCTCCTTCCCTTTTTTGATCAGCTGTGGGATGCCACAGCTCCAAGCCTGTCCTAAAGTTGTCTTTCCTCCCAGCTTAAAAACGTACATGTGTGTGAGTTTTACAAAATGTTTATTTTGAAAAAATGTCAGATTTCTAGAAAAGAACTCCTGTGACCTAGATTCACCAGTCAGTACCATTTTGCCACATTTGCTTGATTTCTACAATTTCTCTGTGTGTGTTCCCTGGGAACAAGGACATTCCCTAATACATCCACAGTGAGATCAACATCAGGGAATGGAACACTGACACATGCATGACACTCTAAACCAAAGTCCATATTCTAATTACTACAGGTACCCAAGAATGCCTGTTTAGCAAGAATCCACAGCCCCCTCCACCCCTTGGATCAGGAATCACACGTGGTCTGTGTTGTCCTATCTTTTGAATCTCCTTCTATCTGGAGTGGTTCTTTATCTTTTCTTTGCCTTTTATGACCTTGACATTTTTGAAGAATATGGGCCAGTTTCATAGTTACATTTTGTAAAATGTCCCTCAATTTGGATTTGTCTGATGTTTCCTTATAGATTCAGGTTATGTGTTTTTGGCGTAAACCCCAAATATTGCCTTCTCTGGACATCATCTCAGGAGGCATATGATGTTAATTTGTTCCATTACTGGTGATGTTGACTTGGATTACTTAGTTGGTACCTGCCACTGATATGTAACTATTTTCTCTTTTGTAATTAATAAATAATCTGAGTCTTGTATGTATCCTGTTTCCCCATCAAAATTTTGCACAATAGTTTTAACACCCATTGGTGAGTCTTACATACATGTTTTTTATGAGTGGGACACAACAGCTGGGTTTTTAGAGATGTAGGCGTTGGGCAAAATAATGCGTCTCTGAGCAGCTAAAGTGCGTCTAGCCAGACCAGAAAGAAGCCAGTTAATCTGGATGACTTGTACTTCACCCCACTTTTCTTGGCTTATGCAGTGAAATTCTTCTCCCACTGGGCTCAGTTTATTCTGTCATAGAACTAAGGCTGCAAATCATATACTCATTTAGTCCTCGACAAACATCTACTGAGAGTCTGCCGTGAGCAATGTACTCTTTAAGAAGATGTGAAAAAAGAAGACCCAGGGGCACCTGAGTGGCATAGTCGGTTAAGTGTCTGGCTTTGGCTCAGGTCATGGTCCTGGGATTGAGTCCCACATCAGGTTCCCTGTTCAGTGGAAGACCCAGTCCCATCTCAGAGGCTGGTGGTAAGTTGGCAGTAGAGACAGGGTTGTGGATTATGGGCAGGCCTTTGGGGAGGTAGGAATCACTTTACAGAGGAGGTGACTTGTTTGTAAACTTTTTATATTGAAACAATTATAAATTCATAAGAGTTGTAAAGATCATACAGGAAGGTCCCACATACCTTCACCCAGTTTATACCAATGACTACATCTTACCTACTTACAGTATGATTTTAAAACAGGGAAATGGCCATTAGTACAGTATGTATGCTCTATGGTCTCTTATCCCATATGCAGGCTTGTATATCCACCACCATAATCAAGATACAAAATAATTCCATCACCACAAATATATCCCTGTTTATAATCACACCCACTGGGTCCTCCCACAAACCTCTCCCCCATTCCTAACCCCTGGCAACCACTAAACTGATTTCTCTCTCTTTAATTTTGTTAAAAATTCTCTATAAATGGAATTATGCTTACATGACTTCTGAGATTGGCTTTTTTTCACTCAGCATAATGCCCTTGATATCTTTCTATCTGTGTGTATCCATAGTTCTTTCCTTTTTTTGATGAGCATTATTCCATAATATGAATGTATCACAGTTTATGTATCTATTGAGTGACATTTTGGTTGTTTTCACTTTTTGCCTATTACAAATAAAGTTGCTATGAACAATCATGTACAAGTTTTTGTGAGGACATATGCTTTCATTTCTATGGGATAAATACACAGTAGTGCAACTGCTACTAGATTGCTATGCCTTCTTGATAGGCTGACACTTTTATCACTATGCAAGCTCCCTCTCTGTCCCTGGTAATTTTTTTTTTCTGGAAAGTCTAATTTTTATGATACTGACATAGCCAGTCCTGCTTTTTTTTTTTATTAACACCTAGATGGTATATATTTTTCATCCTTTTATTTTTGTATATATGCACTAAATTCAAAGTGAAATTCTTATAGATAGCATATATTTCATTCATTTTTTTCTATTCACTCTATCAATCTCTGTCTTTTAATTGGTGCATTTAGATCATTTACATTTGATATAATTACTGCTACATTAAACTTCAGTCTGACTTTGTGGTTTGCTTGACACATTTTAGAATTTCATTTTGGTTTATCTATGGTGCTTTTGTTATTCCTCTTTGTATAGCTTTTATTTTAAAGATTTAAAAATTTCATTTATTTGAGAGACAGAGAACATGAGCAGAGGGGAGAAGCAGAGGGAGCAGCAGGCAGAGGAAGAGGGAGAAGCAGACCCCTCACTGAGCAGGGAGGCCAATGTGGGGCTCGATCCCAGGGCCCTGGGATCATGACCCCAGCCAAAGGCAGAGCTTAACTGACTGAGCCACCCAGGTGCCCCTCTTCTATTTTACGTAGTTGCTACAAATGTTACATTATATATACATAACTTTTTGAAGTCTAGTGTCAACATTTATTAGTTCAAGTATAGAGACCTTATCTTTCTTATATCCCTTTATCATTCTTGTTTTATAATCTAACTGTCCTAAATATTTCCTCTTTATACTTTGAGAACCAAATTAAACATTTTCGTTATTTTTGTTTCAGGTGCCAAACATAAAGTTCATTATATTTACTCATGTTTTTTCTCTTTCTGTGTTCTTTCTCCTTTCCTGATGTTCCAAGATTCCTTCTTTTATTATTTCCTTTCTGTTTAGAGGACTTCTTTAGTCCTTTTAATGTAGGTCTGCCACTGACAAATTGTCTTAGTTTTTCCTCATCTGAGAATATCTTGATTTCCCCTTCATTTCTGAAGGATATTTTTCACTGGGTATAGAATTCTGGATTGACAGTTCTTTTCTTTCAGTTTTGAAAATGTGCGGGGTGCCCTGGTGGCTCAGTGGGTTAAGCATCTGGCTCTTGATTTCAGCTCAGGTTATGATCTCAGGGTTGTGAGATGGAGCCATATGTTGGGCTGGGCATGGGGCCTGCTTAAAATTCTCTCTGTCCCTTTCTTCTGCCTCCTTCCCTTCTCTCCCTCCCTCCCTGAAAAAAATGCCAATTCTTTCTGGCTTCCCTGGTTCCTGATGAGAAATGTGCTAATTTGAATTGTTTTTCCCTTCTAAGTGTTGTGTTGTTTTTCTCTGGCTATTTTCAAGATGTTTTTCTTTGTCTTATTTTTTTTAGAAGTTTGACTCTGCTGTATCATGAAGTAGATTTCTTTGAGTTTATCTTGTTTGGAGTACTCAGCTTCTCAAATCTGTAGGTTTATGTACCTTGCCAAATTTGGGAAATTTTGAGCCATTATTTTTTTAAGAACTTCAAAAAAAATTAAAAAAAAAATTTTTTTTAGCTCCAGGCACTCTTCCTCTCCTTCTGGGAATCCAATGACACAAATTTTTGATCTTTTGTTATAATTTCACAGGTATCTGAGATTTTGTTCATTATTTTAGCCTATTTTCTCTCTGGTCAGTTTGGATAATTTCTGTTATTCTCTTTTCAAGTTCATGTATTCTTTCTCTGTCTTCTCCATTCTGCTGTTGAGCCTACCCACTGAGATTTTTAAATTTTGGTTATTATATTATTTTAGGTAAAAACTTTCCTTTTGGTTCTTGTTACGGCTTTTATTTCATTGATGATATTTTGTATTTCTTTGCTGAGACTGCCTAGTTTTTCCTTTATTTCAAGCGTATTTGTAATTACTCATTGGAGCATTTTTTATGATGACTGCATTAAAGTCCTTGTCAGATAATTTTAATCCGTGTCATTCTGGTGTTGGCATCAATTGTCTTTTTTTCATTTAGTTTGAGGTCTTGCTGGTTCTTGGTATGACAGGTGATTTTGATTAAAACCCAAGTATTTGGGGTATTTTGTTGTAGGCTCTGTATATTACTTAAAACTTGTGTTTTAGCAGGCTTCCTCTGATATCACTCTAGTGGTTAAACAAGGCCTGCCTGTTACTGCTAGATGGAGGTAAAAGTCCATGTTCTTCACTTAGCCTCCATTGACTCCCAAAGTGGGAGACTCCTCATTATTGCTGAACAGAATCCCTGTGTATTCTTCACTGATGCAGCGGTGGTGGGGGTGCTGCCTTCCTACTTCTGGGTGTGAGGAGGATGAAAGCTCCAACTCCCACTCAGCTTTTTTGACAATGTCCCCAGGGATTGGGGTGCCTTGTGACTGCCTGGTGAGGGTGTCTAGGCTCCCCAGTTGGCCTTGGCAAAGATGGTGGAAGTGGGGATGGTGGGAGAGGAGACACTCCACATCTATCCTGAAAGGTGAGTTGACTGCACTTGCCAATGGACTGGATGTAAGTGTAGGAGAAAGAGAGGATACTGACTAAACCATTGTGGGGTGTGAGCAATAGTTGATCTGGGAGGTGCTTTTTTCTTTTTTTTCTTATACAAAGGAAAGTTAAAGTCTCCTCATTTGTTCCTACTGGGAGCCAGACATTTAGACAGTTGTTTGGGAGGAATAGGCAAGATGCCTACAAAGTCATCCAAATAGCTGCATGATCTTGGACAAGTACTTTGGCCTCATTTAGTTACTTCATGTCTCTAAATCTTGGTTTGATCATCTGGAAAATGGAACTAAAAATATAATCTGCCTCAGAGATAATCCTTTTTGTGAGGATTAAAAGAGACAAAGGACACCCAGAGCACAGTGTCTGCTATCCATAAAGAGATCTATGGTGCTAATACTTTCTCTTCACAGTGGAAATGGGATGGGGCTGCCTCTTGTGCCCCTTGGTCTTAGAGGTTTCCACCTACTTCAAGTCCTGGGGCTGACATGGGGGGTGTCCCCTTTAAATCACATCTGTGCCCCTGATTGGGCAGTCCACTAAAGAGCTTTCACTTGATCTGACATGTGCTGTGGACACCATGGAAGCTGTTGAAAAGGGTCCAATGGGATCTAGATTGGTGTAGGCCAGGCTTTCTCAACTTCTGCACTATTGACAGTTTGAACCCAATAATTCTTTGTTGTGGGGGCTGTCCTGTGCATCATAGAATATTTAAAATCATCCCTAGTCTTTGTCAACTTGATGCCAGTAGTTATCACTATCATCATCATAAACAATTATATATGGAGGTGCTTTGGGATTGTGAGGTTCTATACACACAGTGGTTGTAGGAAGGAAGTGTTCTATTGAGAGACTCGGGGCCGCCTTAACACTACACAGGTCATTTAATAGCCAATCAAATGCATGTTTCCAGCCTTAGAAACAGCCAGATGATAACTCTCTTCCACAGTGACTAAGGCAAATGGCAATCAGGGAGAAAGAGATACTGATTTCCTTAGCTTTACTCCTCACATTCTTCCCTGGAGAGATGGGCTGAATAGAAAAAAAGAGTTCATGAGTAAATCAACTTTCAGTCATTTTTTCAGAAGGGTCAGGCATTCAGAATGGGAAGGCACTCTTGGATACAAGAAATCTTTATCATACAGATGTCTGAACTTGACATCTGTCCTGTACGAGTCTGGGCCCCCAGACTCCATCTCTCCCTGTCTGTCACATATCAGGACATGCTTTGCAATGTCCAAGTGAGACACGGTGTCAGTTTAGCCAAATTACCCATGTCCTGTGGCCACAGCTTGGCTGCTTGAGAGCAAAGCAGGAGATGAAGCTGCCAGCTGAAAGTAATGAGTAGCTTCCATTAACCTGCCAATGACTGGACTGACATGAAGAATGAGTCTCAACCTTCCACCTCTGTGACAGGTTGGATAAGTTCAATTTGCTTGAAGTTACACTTGGTGGGAACTTTATGATCACATCTATCATGACAATCTTCTGCTATATCTGCTTACATTTCTGGAGAAGGTTTGAAGTATAGGGCCAAGTCTCTGCTTTCTTAGAGCTGCTGAATTCTCTGACATGACCAAGAGATGACTATTTCCAGATTAAGGTGGTCTTATTTTGGTACTGACTGGAGAAACTATCAGGCTGATCCAGGTGGGGTAGTCTCCTTAGTCCCATAGCCAGTGGGTCGATTTCTTCCTCATGGCTGGCACTCTGACACTAATTCTACACTTAAAGCCCAATTTAACTGTATTTGGTGCAAATGGGTGCAATTCAGTAGAACAGCGGCTTCTTTTGTAAGGAATGGGTAGATGGGATAACAGCTTAGTTTTACGATTTGTTTTCTTGGTTGTTAGTAAGAGCAGATCACTACACATGAGAGTAAATAGGAATAGGACTGTATTACAACATGGGGAATATAAGTAATTCAGTCACATGAGCCACTGTGGGGCCAAGAGAGGCAAGAATTGGAAAGTGTCATGTACTATCGTTTCAACTTTTCTCAGTCTCTTTTCATGGCTGGAGACAGCTGTCCTATAACTCTGAGAGTTGATCTGTCTCCATTCTGGCCAATCTCAAGGACCAAGCCTAATATATCCCAGCTTCAGTTCTAGATTTCATCCCAAGGCCAATCGGGTATGGGTAGGGTTGGAGTCAATATTGCCAGCAAAGCTGCTGGCTTGAGAGAAGTAGCTCTCACAGAAAGGGCTTTTTAGTAAGTCTGGGAAATCCTTGCTTTGGTTGCTGTTTAGGAAACTACCCCCAAATTTAGTAGTTTGAAAAGACGACCACTTACTTTTCCTGATTCTGTGGGTTGAGTTTGAATGGGGTAGAGGAAAGTAGGCATGTCTGTTTTTCACTTGTTTTTCACTGGGGCTGGAATGGCTATAATGGCTTCTTTACTCCTACCTGGTGGCTCAGCTAGATAGGCTCCAGGCTCTGGGGCTGCACCAGCTCAACTGGAGTTGTGTATGGGGCTCTCCAGTATCTGGGTTCCTTCCTCTTCCAGGAAGCCTCTGGGGCTGTCTCACCCCAGTGCCTTTGCATGTGGCCTCTCTACTAAGATGGCCTAGCCAGACTTCTCACACGGCAACGTAGGGCTCCCAAGAGGCAAAAAGCAGAAACTTCTAAGCCTTCTGTAGGCTTAGGCTCAGAACTGGCATGATGTCACTTCTGCATTTTATAGGTTAGCGTGGTTGCAGGCTCAGTCCAGATTTAAGGGGAGAGGGCTACACAAAGCCTTGGGTCCTAGAAGGTGTGGTTCATTGGGGATTATCAGAATAACCCAAGGGCATCTACTACAGAAGATGACCAGGTCAACTTTATTTAATTAACTAGCTGCTCCCAGAAGGTGTACATGTCCTAAATAAAGCAAAGCTAGCTAGCCTCACTGACCACAGAGACTAGCACTGATCTGCAGTCTTGCCCTCAGCCCAGGGGAAAATCCCTAGTTTGAAACACAACCATGAAATGGTGCTGAGTTTCTTATTGTTGACCCCTTTCAGATCTTGCCTTTCACATCTTTCTGGTAGACTCCTCCATTACTTCCTAAAGGGCCTCCTAACTTCCCAAGTATCTTTATTGTAACATATCCTACTGTGCTCTGGTCCAAAATTGGTCTCCCTGCCACTGCAGTTTTTCTCTCTGGTCCTTGTTCTGGCTCTGCCTCTCCTCTCCCTGGTCCCTTACTTGGAATGCCCTTCCTCTTTCATCTGTATTCACATCAGTCCTTCCCACAAGACCACAGGTCCTCCCTTTCCCTGCCACCCCAGGCCACAAGGATCGCTCCTGTGTACCCTCAAGGGGATTCCCAAATTGTAACATAATTATATTCAATTCAGGAGTCAGAAGGAACTAAGGAGAGACAACTGAGTCTAACTTTCCACTGAGAGTGGGAATCCCTTCTGTGGCAGAAGGGAACAGGCAACCTGGTTGAACATGTGAGCTCTGCAGTCAGATTAGCAGGACCGAATCTTCGCTCTGTCAGTTACCAGCCATCATCCTTGGTGTTCTCTTCTGGAATTGGAGAGATCAGTACATCCGTAGAAGATTAAACAAATATACGCCTGTCAAGCATGTAGCAAGGAGCCACTGTCTTCATTCCATTGTAATTCCCTCCATCCTCTACTTGAGGGTTTTGAGACCATCTGTATTTTGCAGAAGCTTATTCTGTAGTTTGGTAACCCAAATGAACTTTAGAATGTTCTTCCTTTATGGAACTGCAATTTATCTACTTCTACCTCAAAACTATTGGTCATTGTTCCATCTCTGGAATGACACAGAAATCTAGACAATCTCTTTTCTGGAAGTCTCTCAGATATTGAAGGCAGCTATTATGTTCCCATGAAATCTCTTCTTTAGTACAACTCCCTGTTTCCTTTCACCATTCTGAATACATGGTTTTAAGGTCCTTGGTCTCGTCTAAGCCTTGGCCAGAACAGACTGTCCTCCCTACCCTGTCACTTGTTCCTTTGGCATCTAAAGCTTACAGATCTGTCTCCAGCCACCAACAGAACACATCAGCACACCAAGCATTCCTCAATGACCAGCACCACCTCCTGAAAAGGAAGTATCAATTTTAGAATATAATATAAAGGAGACGTGGTCCATCTATCCTCTGGGAATTCTAAATTCTACTTTTTATATTATGTTACATCATCAGCAAGTAATATGCCCAAACTACATTAGCATATGCTATTGTAGAATGGCTTTTCTGAATCACGTTGAAAATCCATTTCTCACTTTTTTCATCAGAAAAGCAATGCCTTCAAATCTTGTTTACACTTTCTCTGAAACCATTTGTCCCAGATCCTTCTCTTTACCCCTCCAGATCTTCTCCTCACCTTTCTCTGCCCTGTCTTGTCCCCAAGAGGCTGCCTATGTGGACCACCTCAGAGGGGCTTCTTCTGGTTTCCGGTTGGGCTCAGTGAGAGCCCTGGCAGGAGACTGGAAGGCAGGAGAAGAGTGAGCTCCTTTTCTGCAAGGTTGGGCTCTCTGCATTCCTCTAGAGTCTCCTCCAACCAAAGGTGGTAAAGCCCCAGCACTATCAGCCCCTGTGGTATTCACTGCTCCCTGTGGCTTCCATGTACCCTACTATTGCCTTTGTAAGTAGTCCTTTATTAAACTCCCTGCAAATTGTCCTAAACTGAACGTGCCTCAGGAACTGCTGGATACCCTCCCTGAAGATATTGTTGTGATAGGCCCTGTATTACCTGTGTGAGGTTTCAACTGATAGATTCTTCTCAAAATTTAGTACCAATATAAAAATAGATCATCTTTCTGTGGGCAGAAATGAAACCAGTCATGCTTGCCTTGGCTGCTCAGAAGCTCAGGGTCAGAGTTAATGTTCATTCTTAGAAATTTATCTCTTTGGCATATTCATTTCTTCTTCCTTTTCACAGTTTTGATGTTCTTATTCTGTTTTTAATAATCTTATTAAAAGGACGCCTGGGTGGCTAAGTGGTTGAGCGTCTGCCTTTGACTCAGGGCATGATTCCAGGGTCTGGGATCAAGTCCCACATTGGGCGCCTGCATGGAGCCTGCTTCTCCCTCTCTCTCTCTCTCATGAATAAATAAATAAAATCTTTTAAAAAATAACCTTATTAAAGGTTATTTTATGTTATATTAAGGTTGTATTAATAATCTTATATAATATAACCTTTTGTAATATATTAAGGTTACATTAATAACCTTAATAACATATCACATATATTCTAAAAGAAGTTACCTTAGATAGAGAGGTAGATAGGCAGGAAGAGATGATGTACCACAACCAGGATGGCCCCAGGTGCTTGAGCCTACCCACATTTAGCACCAGTCTTTCGAGGTAGGTACTGTTGGAGGTACCAGGGTTGTGGCTTTGAGTGTTCTTCTCATCACAGGTCCACCTGTTATCATCAAGGCACATGGTATATCCTTGTTCACAAGGCTACCACGGAATTAGCCTTGGTGATACCACAGTACCACTTCTGTATTTTTTTTTCCTGATCTACTTGCCTAGCAACCCTGCCTGTGGTTTGTTTGGAGTGAATCCTTAAGTGAATACATGTTGATTCTTGATAATGAACCCTTTCTTTTTTTCTCCCCTCCATTTGGATGAGCCATTTGTTTATTAATCCGTAGAAGAATTTTAGGAAGGTGTGGGATGCCTGGATGGCTCAATCAGTTGAACATCTGACTCTTGATTTTGGCTCAGGTTATGATCTCATAATCTCATGATCAAGCTTGTGAGATTGAGTTTCACATTGAGATTCTCTCCCTCCTTTTGCCTCTGCCTCTTCCCCACCCTGCTCACACTTTCTCTCTCTCTAAAATAAACAAATCTGTAAAAAGAAAAAAAAATTAAGAAGGTGTAAATTCAAATTCATCAACCCAGAGTTTCTAGGATACAACTTATTTGAAAGTGGCAGTGCTATTTTGACCTGTTTTCCAGTGAATACCAACAGTCGTGCTCAGATTAAATCTACAAATTCTTTTTCTATCCCAGATGAATGTATTTGCACTTAAAGGCTTGAACCATTTTGAATGACCCTGAGCTTTTATATAATCTTCTCACCTGTGTGGGGGGCCTCAGTTTCTTGTTAACCAGGAAATATTTTACTGCCTTTTTTTTTTTAAAGATCACCTCTTCTTTTAAGATGGAAAAGGGTCATATTATCCACTTTATCCAAGTGATGTAACTATGTTCCTTTCCTCCTTTACCTTCCAAATAGAGCTAAACCCACACATGGTATCTTTTTTTTTTTTTGGAGGAGAGTTTTTCCTTTGGGTGAGAAGACACAGCATAGTCACTGATGGATTAGCTGAAGTCGGTGGTTCTATCCCCCTAGAAGTCAACAGAAGGTCTCTAACAGGTTCATAAGTACCACCCATTTCCTGTTTAGTGACCCAGGAGTGATTCCTATAAGTTCAGAACACTTTTTATATTTTACATGCATGTTTTCCTCTTTTGCCCTGTACCTCTTTTGCTGTGGTTTTTTTCCTCTATGTTTTAGTTTCTGTCACAACCTCCTGTGGAGCTGCAGTAGGTTTTTGTTGTTGCTGTTACATTTTTTCCGCTTTCTCTATGGGAACAATTTGATTGCATGATTAGAACTGACTTCTTCAGAGCTTCTCATTTCCTGAACTGAATGTTGAACTCTTTTCTGAGAAATTTTTTTGATTTCTACTTTAATAGGGTTTAGGCTAGTGGTTCTCAATTTGGACTTTCCATTGGAAACATCTGGAGGACTCAAAACAAACAGCGCTGTATGTCTTGGGGCCATCCCTAGGACTTTGGAATCCATTGTTCTGGAGTGTGCCCTGAACACTAGGATTTTCAAAAGTTCCTCAGGTAATTCTAAAGTGCAACCAGGCTTTAGAACTGTTGGACTCTCTGGGGTCCTGATTCTGAACTGAGTTCAGTGACTAGGGTAGAGCCATCAATTCTGAGAAAACATGGTAGACAACTGATCCTTCTGGTGGATTTGGCCACAGTCCAGACCAAGTCTGTATTCTCTCTGCTGTTATCATGTGTTGAAACTAGAGAAAGCTCATAGGAGTGTTGTGCTCCTGTCTGGCTTCTCCTGGTGGGAGGTGAGAGTGGATACCCTGAGGGGCCAGAAGACAAGGCAGGGGTTGGAGCCAGGACCTTGCAATGTGGAGGGTAAGCCCAGGGGGACCTTCCTGAGCCTCAGCCTTCACTACCTGGTGAGTGACATTCTGCCCAAGGCATGAAGAAAATGACAATGAAGTGGAAAGACTGGCCAGTTCTCTAGGAATCTGTCCAAGGCCATGGAGACCTCACACTGTGGGCCTGTGGCTCAGGCACCAGTTAGACTCTCTCTGACTGGACAGTTGGAGCACACCTTGACAAGAGCTGTCAGGGCTGCCCCTCCCCTGACCTGCAGAGGGCAAGGACCTCTGTGCATGTCTGAAGATCAAAGTAAAGTACCCTAGTCTGTATTATTTTCAAACCACTTTGCCTTTTTTTTCTATGAGTAGCTTTAGGCAGAGGGCAAGGAAATGTTTTCGCAGATTTGCTGGACATTTGTGACTTGGAATTTCTTTGGAGTTCACAGAGAACTTAGCATTCTAGGGTATCCTGTCCCCTCTGGGCCTTCCTGTTCGAGCTGGTTCGCATTCGCTTCCCTATGTGGAGCCCAGCAAACATATCATAGGTTAACTGCAGAGATGCTAATAACAATATTATGACAGATTGCGTCCCAGCTACGGACCCCCGGGTCTGTATATAATCCTACCTGTAGACAGGATGGCCAGTTTGTCTTGGCAGAGAACGAACAATCCACATTTTGATAATACCAGAGTGAAGTAGGAGGAGGCCTATGCAGAGGCAGGAGGGGAAGAAGTAGAGCATGCCGGGAACCCACAGCTGCTCCTAAGCATTTGCAGAAGGAATCTGATGTTTTTTCCTCAGAAGCAGCTCAGCTGTGATCCCTTACGAATTTTAAATGCCTTAACTGAAATAAATATTTGTTGACCTAATAGAAGAGAAATCCACAATTGTTTAGACAAAGGAGCTCTCTGATGTAGAGAAAAAGGAGGCCTTGGTAGGCACCCCTCCATGCCCCAGCTCATTTCCATCTCCTCTCTAACCACCCCCCCATCCTCCTCTTTCTTGAAAAGCCATTTGTAACTATTACTTGGGTGTCATGTTCAGTGATGAAGTGCATTCTCGCCCTTTGCTTTGGCGGCTGCGTGCTGGAGCAGGCCTGGCCGTGGAGGTGAGAAGAGCGCCGGCCCCTCTCTGCCCGAGGCCCATGAATCATGTCAGGCTGGCTGGTAACCTGAGCGCCACTCGCCCCTCACCACGGACCTCCAAGACACTCCTGCCAACTTAATTTCAGCCTAAGGGATGCTTTTAAGAAGATTTTAGAGCGCAAAAACATCTCCTCAAAAGAATTGTAGTTACATTAAAAACTAATTATCAGAGCTTAGGGATATAGATCCACTGCCATATTTTACACAGAGAGCAATTCATCTCCCAGACCCTGAAATATCATTACATAATAGGTTAAGGACACCAACCCAGGGGATACTGGGGAAAAGGTAGTAAAATCACCAAAGGCCTGGAAATGACGAGCCATGTGATTATGACAAAATAGCTCTGCCCTCCTGCTACAGCAGTTTCTAATATGACACAATTTTAAAGTAACGCATCCTAAATGAGCCCATGCATAAAAGTGTGGGTAAGCGTTGTTCGTCTGGGGCCCTCAGGTTACATGTGATATTTAGATTTGAAAAGCTTGGCTTTTTTGGCACAAAGAACCCGATTTCGCAGTGAGGAAAAAGGTGCTGAGATGCTTGCATTGTCCGTGGGTGGAGTAGAGGGCTTGCCACAAAGAGGACGGTGCCAGGTATTCCTGTGTGTTACCTTATTTATGTCTGGCTCACAACACAACAAGTTAATGAGGGTGAGGAACTATTGTTTTTTATTGCTATTTTGCAGTTGAGTCTATGCAAATCAGTCAGGATGTTTTTGGTCGCAGCAGAAAACCCAACTCAAATTGGCTCACATGATAATTTATTATTCGAGTCACTGAGAGATCCAGAGTTAATGGCGGGTTTGTCACCCAGTCAACGGTGTTATCAGGGTCTCCGTTTTCTTTCCATGTGTCTGCTTTGCCTTCCAGGGGGTCCACTTTCTTCTCAGGCGGATTCCTTTTAGGAGTGTAGGATGGCTGCCTGCAGCTCCCAGAATTCTGTGCTTCTCTCTTCACCCCCAGCGGGGTGTCCTTGTTCCCATATTCCCTTCACGATCCTGGGGCTCCCTCTGATTGGACTAGCTTGGGTCACATGCCATGGCTGAAGCATTGACATGGCCTGGGGTGGTGGTGGAATGAGTTGATTGGTGTAGCTTAAATCCCTTTTGCTACCCTGGAAGTTTGGGCATCACAGTCAGTGTTCTTGGATCCATGAGGTCCCCAAAATGGAAGCCTGAGGGAATGGGGGCAACACCAGATGTCCGCCAGGGACAGGGATAGCAAGGAACTGGTAGGTGGTTCATGCAGGCAGTTAGTGACAGAGTCTGAACTTGGACCTAGGCAGCCTTACTCAAGAGCCCTTTCTCTATGCCATGGTCCTCCCAACATTCCCTAACTCTTGAAGTCCTTTGATGAATATCTTATATACATCTCTTATGATTTCTTCACTAGGAACATCACTCTGTACCTAAGTGATGCTAACTTTTGACAAACAATAATTCCAGAAAACTATAGGACATGGTTTCTTATGACATGAAGTGGTAGAAAGGGCACCGGATTAAGAGTTGGCCCTTGGTCACCCCATTAACCTTGGACTGGTCACTTCACCTTACAGGGCCTCTCTTTTCCTCACTGATGGGTGAGGGGTGATGCCTCCCCTTATACACCTGGCTGAAGTGTTTTAGGATTCAAACAAGAGACTGCTGTTTAGAAGAATCCAAATAACACTCAACATTTGTGTCATAAATGATTATTATACATAGGATCATGATCGGTTTTGTTCCAGATATGAGAAACCAACACTAGAAAAGGTCTCTTTCTCTTTTAAGCCTCAGACATATGCTAATTTAACAAAGTTTTATAACAATATAGCCTATCAGTATCACCCAAACAGAAAATCAGCCGATCTTCAGGGATGTTTCATGAAACCTATGCCCAGGTGGCAGGATATGCATTCGTAAGAAGCTTTTAGTTGCCTCTTGTTGAGGTATGATGATTATATATGTAAATGTTATTCTACTTTTAATTAAACTACAGCCTCATTGAAATGGAAGGTGGAAAGATCCTGACCAGCTCCATTTCAAGATACAGGACTCTTATTAGGTAGAAAAAAGCACATGGAGATAGTAGGCATCACATGGAACTCAGAGATGAGATCTTTGTCCTCTCCCATCCCCAGCCCTGCCTTCTCCGAGGCTTCATTACGAATGGAGACAGGCAAACGAAGCCCATGCTTACAACAAAATGAAGGAGTCAGCCAAAGATTTGACATGGTTTCTCCAACACATGGTTTTAAGGGTAACTTGTGGCCTTTTAGGAATAATGTGATCACCAGGCGTGTTCACTGACCTGGGTTATTTGTTGTTTTTGATAGGGTGACCACCAAGGTGACTCAGGCAGGGAAGTCAATGGTATCCTTCCTTCCTTGCTTCATTTATTCATTCCACAGTTATTTATTGAGAGCCTACTATGTCTCAGGCTCAGTACTAGGTGCCAGGGATGTGACAATGAATAAAAGAGATGACAATCCCTGTCCTTGGGGAGCTTACTGTCGAATGCCTTTTATCTCCTCCTTTGGGATTCATAGGACAAGACAGAGCACCTCAGGTTGATTTGAAACTCTATATGAAGAGTGGTAATTTAAGGCTTGGATGGGTAGGGCCTCTGGAGATGTACCTGAGGCTCTGGTTGGTTTCCTCCAAGCCACTGCATGAGGGCGTGGCCGACCCATCCTCTGTGAACCAGCCATACCTGGATTCGTGTAGCTCCTTATAGTTACCGCACTTCCTCTCATCTCTGAGCTTTCTTTGTACATGTTCTTTTTCTGCCCTGAACATGACTTCCAGTCCACCTCTTTACCCTCTGTCCTCTGCCTGCCCAACTCCTGCTCATCCTTCCAATGTTAGATTACCTGTTATTTTTGCTGGTAACCTTCTCCCACACCCTGAAGTCTGTGTTAGGTATCCCTGCTAAATATTTTATGACTGTGCTTACCTATGCACATGTTTAGCTGTCTGACGCCCCACCAGACTCTAGCCCCTGGCCTGACTTGGTCACCACTCTATCCCGGAATATAGCACATGGCTTGGGGAGGGTTGGGGTCTTGAGAAGTATTTGCTGATGGACAAGCAAGTTCTTACCTTCCTCATCATCAGACGCATGATACTTCCTAATCTCTATTTCTTATTTGACCTCTCAGTGGCACACAGCACTTGTAACAACTTCCTCCCTAAAACTCTTTGCCCCCTGGCTTCTGAACCATTGCGCTTTGCTGGTTTTCTTCCTAGACCTTGGGTCATCCATCTCAACCTCCTTTCTGAGAGTCCACTGACAATGGACAATTGTTGGGAGCCCCCTGAGCATTTCATTTAGAGATTTTATGTATTTATTTAACAAAGAGAGAGAGACTGAGAGAGAGAGAGAGAGAGAGAATACAAGCAGGGGGGGAACAGTAGGGAGTGGGAGAAGCAGAGGCCCCGCTGAGCAGGAAGCCTGATGATGGGCTCCATCCTAGGACCCTGAGATCATGACCTGAGCTGGAGGCAGGAGCTTAACCGACTGAGCCACTCAGCTGCCCAGCCCCTGCACTGAGCATTTAAAAAATTTTCCTCCCAGTTTTACTGAGAAGTAATGACCATAAATCAATGTGTAAGTTGAAGGCATACAGCATGATGGTTTGATTTACACGTGTTGTGAAATGATCCCCACAATACATTCAGTTCACATCCATCACCCGTACAGATACAATACAAAGAAAAGAAAACATTTCTCCTCGTGCCGAGAAGTCTCAGGACCCACTCTCTTACGTAGCAACCAGCCGTGCAAGCCATCCCGTCATACATTCCATCCCTAGTACTTATTTACCTGATAATCGGAAGTTTGTACCTCTGGACCCCTTTCCCCCTCTCCCTTGCTCCCTCCTCTTTTCTGCATCCCCGAGCATCCTGTTGCCTTTCTCTCTCTCTCCCAGCTCTTAGTTTCCTTGGATTTTTATGATTCAGGAGAAGCCGATACCACTCCCAAGTTCTAAGGGAGGGGCCCGTGACCCAGGCTAAGCCACTCGGCACCTTCTGAGCCACTGGCCAGGGTGACTGGTCCATGCACAGCCATCCATCCGAGTCATTCCAAATGGCAGGACTCAGGACTTGCCCTGGGGCAGAGATGCTCTCTCTTCCTTAGGTGAGCTGTCGCTCTGGGAGCCAGCCTTTGTGATGAACAACCATGGATAGCAGAGCTGAGGGGTGGAGAGAAAAAGGAGTCGCTGCAGACCTGCAGGTCCTTCCATCAAACCGGGCTTGTGAGAGCCAGTTGTGGGCACCCCTTACCAGCTCCAAGGCCAGGCTCCACAGGGTCAGCTTGAGTTGTCACCATGGAGGTATTGACGCCACAGGAATCTGTACATCAGGGCATTCTTGTTTGTGTTGTCTCAGAGAGCCTGTTTCGTCCCACTTCCGTCCCTAACTTGGAAGATCCTGGGGGGGGGGGGCAGCTGGCTCACAGCACGGTGAGGGTTCAGGAGCATGTGGGCATGATGACCTCTGCTGCTTCACGTGGAACCTGAAAGTCAACACTGCCCTCCAGATTCTGAAGACCTGGCAGTGGTTTCTGACATAGTATTATATTCTGACACACGGCCTGGAGTCCTTTGGTGTCCCCGAGTTGAAGTGTCACTGTCCCTGTGCTCCATCCAGACTGCCATCAGCAGGGTCCAGTTTCCCACAGGAGACACCCGTCCGAAGAAACACATCCCTTTGTTTCCAAAGGAGACAATTTATAGTGAACACCTTCCATTCCTCAGGGCTGTGCGGGTTGAGAAGAAACAAAGGAAGTTAACAGAAAGGTTATTAATGAAACAGTCCATCCAGGATCAATGTTCTCTTAACAGGCAGCATAATCGAATGGGTAAAAAATAACCTTGGAAAATTGTTTTGTTTCTTTTTTTGGTCAGGCTCCACCCCTGATTCATTGACTGATCAGAGTGAGTGCTTTGTACTTTTTTGCTTCCTGGGAACAACTTCCATCCCCTGTGACTCTAAGGAAATGCACCAGCTAAAAGGTGGTGCTTAAATAGTAAGTTCAGTTTATTTGCTATGATCAAGGAATCGAGGAAGGCTTCTCGTAGGAGGTGACTTTTTTTTTTTAAAAGGACTTATTTATTCATTTGGGGATGAAAAGGGCACAGTGACAGAATGAGTAAGAGAGAGAGAGAGAGAGAATCTCCAGCAGGCTCCCCGCTGAGCAGGAAGCCTGATGCGGGGCTTGATCCTGCGACTCTGAGATCATGACCAAGAATCTGACACTCCACCAACTGAGCCACCCAGATGCCCCAGGAGGTGACCTTTGATAAAGGATGTGAATAGATGTCTAAGAAAGGTGCGGCCATAAACAACTAAGAAAAGAGAAGGAAGAGAGCAAGGAGCCGTCTAAGTGAGCAGCATGATCAGAGGTGTGGAGACCCCGACGTGGCGTAAGGGAGCAGTGGCCAGAATGGGAAGCAGTGGCTGATGTCGTGGAAGGAAGAGGTCTGATGGGCTCCCTTCCATGAGACACCCCAGTGGTGAAGCCACGGAAGCCCCACATTTCTGCGTCATTGTCATCATGATTATCGTGGAAAGCCAGAGAGGACCTCCAGGGGGAACTTGTGAGCCTGAGTTCCACTGATCTCACTGCTGTAACTTTCCCCCATGGTCCTTTGGACTGGCCGCTTGGGATTTATCTGGCTGCATGAATTGCCTGCGAGCTCACACACCCGTGGGCTAAGTCAGAGACTCAGCGACAAAGCTGAGAACTGGGTGCGTTAGGTGGGTCTGTGACACTCCCTGGAGGATTCCAGGCACTTAGAGGAATGAATGGATTTTTAAAAAAATTTATTTATTCATGAGAGACAGAGACATAGGCAGAAGGAGAAGCAGGCTCCCTGCAGGGAGCCCAGTGTGGGACTCAATCCCAGGACACCAAGATCGCGCCTTGAGCCTAAGGCAGACGCTCAACAACTGAGCCACTCAGACGTCCCTGAATAAATGGATTTTTGCTAAGACATAAATACAGCCTTTTTATTGGTGACAGATATGCCTGCAGTCCTCACCGGTGAGGGCTGGCTGGGTTATTGTGGCCAAGTTGTTTTCAGAGAAACTTGCTAAGACATCAGAAGATACGGGGGTAGTGTTGGAGCCTGGGGGGCCGGCTCACTCCTATGAACCCAGGGCTGGTTTGGGGAGCAGTAGACAGGCACAGAGGTGAGGGAAACTGACCCCGTTTGAAGCTGAAGGTGAATCTATAGCCTAATCCTGCTTATCCAAAAAACATTTGTTGAGAGCCTCCTATGTTCCCGGCACTGGGCCAGACTCTGATGATACAGAGATAATTAAGTCATGACCCAGCTCCCAAGGCACTTGCTCTGTAAGTGGCCACACTCCAATGTAATGTTCAAGGTCTTGGGCTCTCAAGCCAGACTCATTCCAAGTTTGAATCCTGTCTCTGCCACTTATTAACTGTGTGACCTTAGGCAAGTTACCAAACCTCTCTGTGCATCAATCTGCTCACTTGCAAACCAGTGATGATGAAAGTTCTCACCTTGGAGGGTTGCTGTGGGGATGAAGGGACCTATGTGCATGAAGTACTTGGTATGGTTCATAGCTAGTGGTCACTAAAGCTCTAACTTTATGTCCAGCCCGAGAGATGAATGCCCTCCACAGTGATAGGAGCTGTGATGGTGGTATATCTAAGAACGGAGGGAGTGGTCCTGTAGTTCTTGACATCATTTCCTCTTCACTAATTTTTTTTCAGGTGTATTAATGCCTGCGTCTTGTGGGTCAGGCCATGCTCTCTGCTTTTCTGCTCGAGCACAGGAAGTTCATGCATTTTACTTGGGGCTTCTTGGTGGAGACAAATCTATTGGAGTTCGGTTATCAACACACATTTTATGACATTTGTTTGTCAGACATTAATGGGTCTCCTGGTGTCCCAGGCACTGGGGATGCTCAGATGAACCTCGTCTCACTCTTAATCTTTTTATGTCTAGCACAGGAGCCAGACTGGACAGGAAACCCTGTAACACAGGCTCATGCCTGCTGCCGCCACCTCTGAGCCACAGTATTAATGCTAACAACTCCAATGACAAAAGCTAACACTTATTAAGTGCTTACTGTGTGCCAGGCACTGCTCTGGGGTTTACCTGGTGTGACTTCTTTTCATCCTCAGGGAAACCCCAGGAGGTGAGGACCATTATCACCGCCACCCCCCTCACCTCCTGAGAATCTGAGGCTCAGAGAAGTTAAATGTTTTTCCTAAGGACACAGAAGGCCGCCATCTGCCATTTGTAGTTGTTATATACACTTATGCTCAGTGCCAGAATGTTGTCATTCTCAGCAAAACCTCCAGTCGCCCTCAGAAAGCCCTGAGTTTTAAAGTTTTTTTTTTTTTTAATTTTTATTTTTATTTATTTATGATAGTCACAGAGAGAGAGAGAGAGAGGCAGAGACACAGGCAGAGGGAGAAGCAGGCTCCATGCACCGGGAGCCTGATGTGGGATTCGATCCCGGGTCTCCAGGATCGCGCCCTGGGCCAAAGGCAGGCGCTAAACCGCTGCGCCACCCAGGGTTCCCCAAGCCCCGAGTTTTAAAAGACTTTCTGGTTCTTATGGACCAAGTGCCTCCTCTGACTACTGCTGCTATGTGGGCTCAACATGCACCAGCTATTTAGAAGTTTACCCAATTCCAGAGGCTTATTTGGTCAAAATCTTACCCATAAATGTGTTTCCATACATACATGAACTCAATAAAATCAATCATAGTTTTCCCCCAAATCTTCTCTGATCCAAGTTTTAGTAAGAAGGATTGCTTTTATCTTCAACAAGTGAGATTTCAAACAAACAATAGTTAGTTTCTCTACAGTGACATTTGCCTGGTTCACGACAGGGTCCTGGCAAAACTGAGAGCAATCAGATCTAGGGTTGGAGCAGGCTTACTAACAAGAAGTGCTGGCTCAGGACAAAAAATCAATCAAGCAAAAAACAAGTGCAGGTGAGGGGTGCCTGGGTGGCTCAGTCGATTGAGCATCCGATGCTTGGTTTCAGCTCAGGTCATGATCTCAGGGTGATGGGATCCAGCCTGGTGTCAGGCTCCCCATTGAGTGTGCAGCCTGCTTAAGATTCTCTCTCTCCCTCTTCCTCCCTCTTCCACTCCATCCTCCCACACACACTCTCTCTCTCTCTCAAAACAAAACAAAACAAAAAACACAAAATAATGAGTTCAGGTGATCCCTTGTGAAGGAAGGTAGGAAGTGAAGGCCACACGAGAGTATTTATTTAATGCCTTCTGTGTACTGGCACAGTGTTCAAGATCCTTGGTGTGTGCTATTAATTTGTGACAATAAAAACTCCCCACACAAAAAGTTACCTCTGCCACTCTGTTCAGAAACAGTTCTCACCTAAGAAAAGAAAGGAAAGCCATAAAACTGTGTAATGCTTTAGAGGCGTCATTGGCCTTTCGGCTGAGTGCAAATTTGGTTTGTCCAGCCGATCTCTATGTCCTGGACCAGGGGGTGGCTAACATTTCCTGTAAAGGGTGGTTAGTAAATACTTCAGGTTTTGCAGGTTATACAGTCTCCGACTCAACCTCACAACTCTGCTACTGACATGTGAAAGCAGCCACAGATAACACATAATGAAGGGGAATGGGACTGTGTTTCAATAAAACATTACTTATGGATACTGAAAATTGAATTTCATGTAATTATCATATGTCATGGAGGATTCTTCTTTGGATTAACAAAAACCCACTTTTTTTAAAAAAATGCAAAAACTAAAACCCATTGTGAGCTCATGGGCCATACAAAAATAGGTAGCAGTCCAGATTTGGCCTGAGGCTACAGTTTGCTGACCTTCCTCATAAAGGAAAACCCTAACTTGTAGCTGGATAGAAATCATACATGAGTAACAATAAGCCTCAAGGGGGAAAAAGTGAGCTTTAGAATAGCTGTCTTTAAATGTGGTCACCCTAAAGAGTTAAAGAAATTTTTTTTTTAAAGATTTTATTTATTTATTCATGAGAGACACAGAGAAAGAAGCAGAGGCATAGGCAGAGGGAGAAGCAGGCTACGTGCAGGGAGGCCGATGTGGGCCTTGATCCTGGAACTCCAGGATCACGCCCTGAACCTAAGTCAGACGCTTAACCTCTGAGCCACCAGGCGTCCCCACCCTAAAGACTCTTGAGAAATGAATCATCGTCTGTTAATCCAGATATTTATGTGTGATTTTCATGCTGGCTGATGAGTTTTCAGATTATTGAGTAGATCTGATGGCAGGTTAAATAGTTTGCTCTCCAAATCCTAATTCTGGTGTGGGAGCAAAGGGGAATTTGGATATATTTAGGATTTTGATGAGATAGAGAGTTGAACTTGAATTTGCTGCCAAGATGCATGTTTTAGCAATTGTTACCCCTGCCTGCTTCAGAAGGCATTAGTTCGTGGTAGGAGCTGGTGGTGTGTGTGAGAGCTGGCCGTGCATTTTTAAATCACCATGTGCAATTCATGTGCTGTTTGTACTTAAGCTCACCTTTCTGTGCAGGCACCAGGATAGCCCACCTGCCATACCCAATGAGGAGCACCACTCTGAATGGGTTCCTGCCATTACCACTTCTTTTCCACTTAGGGAGCATATGTCATTTCAATATCTCGAAAACCAACAGATTTTAAGAGGCTGCAGACTGCAGTGTTCAGGGAACCATTATTGAAAGCAAACAAACATTTAGCAAAGGGGGGAAGTTGGGGTGGGGGAGGCAGGAGAGGTGGAACAAGCAAGCAGTTGATGCCTCTGCTTCTTTGAAGGGAAAAATTGAAGGTTAAAAGCATTTTTTAAAAATCATCCTGGGAAATGTAATTGGCCCACCTGATCTGTGAAAAGCAAGCTCTCGGATCACCTAGCATGCCACATGTTGAGTTTCTCTCCAGCCACCCGATCTTTCTTTGAGGAAGAGAGCTTTGTTTTAAGTAAACATTTAAGGCCTAATTGGATCATTGGTGTGGTGTCACAGTAATTAATGCACAGCTTAGAGTCACATAAGTCCTGAGCAGCACCAAGTCCTGCTGTGAAGTCAGAGAAGACCTGTGGGATCCAGCCAACGAGACTCACGCACAATTGTTCTAGGCGATGAGGAAGAAATAGCAGGTGTATTATACAGAAATTAAAAAAAAAAAATCTCAACAGTGGCTTTATTATTATGCTTAGCTAAGGATAGATTAAAATGACCTCAAAAGAGGGAGTGTGATGTTCTCATTGGTTTTATGTCTTGGTCGTTGGTTAAGAATGGGACACAGAAACCAACTTGAGCTGATTTCAGCTTAACAAAGAAATTCACTGTAAGCATGCAGGGGAGTTTTTCTAGAACCCAGGAACAGTGCAGCTAGATCCTTGGGATGGAGTGGTGCTGAGTAGGAGAGCTTACCGCGTGCACCTCAAATCTGCTGTCTTTCCTCCCTGTTTTCCCTCTGTTACAAGTTTGCTTCCCCTGGTATTCTGGTAGATGTCCACCAACCAGCTTTCTAGCGGGAGAAAGCCTGGATTCGGAGTGTTTGCCAATTCCCATCATGCAAATACTCCCACCATGGCTGATCCAGAGCTACCAACATGAAAGTGGAGCTGGGAAAAGATGTCCAATAGCACACCATTATACAGCATTTTCACCAGGCTTTCAGGAGCAGAGACACTAATAAAATGTAAAATAATAATAATAAATGTAACCATAATGCAGAATAATCAGGAAGTGATTTTTTTGGAGTATTACCTTTGTTTTTAATAGAATTTATTTAATTGTAAGTTTACATAATTTAATTTTAAATAATGGCTGCGTTAACAAATTTCACTCACAAAATTCCTGATGGTTTAGAGATCAGCTCTTGGGAGCTAGTACGCATGAGCTGATTCCATGATTCCAGCACATTGCTGGGTTTTATTCGGCTTAAGTGCACGGCTCAGGGAAGCAGTGCCCGGCACCCCACCCCCCAGCTCCCTCTCCCACGGGGCCTCCTTCAGGACCTCAGGCCCAAGTCCACAGTCCAGGAAGAGAAAATGGGCTTGGTTGAGCCTGTTCTAATCTGGCCAGTCAGCTGTGCTGGGGGTGGATGGAGGCTCCTCTTTCCAGGAAGGGGCGGGGATACTGTGTGGTCAGAATTTCCAGCAGCTTCCTTGTCTGTGGGAAATATTCAGAAGGTAGTGTTTGTTCTGGACGTACCATGTACTGGACACTGCTGGAAACACATCTCATTTTGTCTTCAGGATTGTGTGAGCTGGGTGTTTTTGGCTCCATTTTACAGGGGAGGACTCTGAGGCCCAGGGACGCCAAGTCCTATTAGTGACTTGCTTAAGTTCTAGCCAGTAAGTTTAAATCACAGACCTTGGAATTCATATTCAAGCCCATCTTTACCCCCAGAGGCTTCTTTCCACCAACCGGTTGCCTCTCATGTGGGGATACTGTGCAAAACGGACACTCGGCCCACAGAAGTCAAGTTTCTGACCCTGTGCGGGGATTGCAATCCTGCCTCCTCCCAGCAGATAGGGAAGAGGGGGTCGAAGGGGAGAGGGTGCATAAGAGATATAGGAGCAAAGGCACACATTATTTCTACCCCCCCAAAAACCCAATCTCTCTGTGGCTGCCTCTCTTCTTTCCTCTGGTCTCTGGGGGGCAAGGGGCAGATACTGGCTTCATTGTAATTTTGGCTTTTGGTGCAGATCACATAGTTGAATAGGAGTGTGGATGCTCAGTTTTTTTTTCTTTTTTCTTTTTTCTTTTTTTTATCCTTATTCATTGTTTGCCTTGCCTGGCCACTTTTGTGTGTTCCTGCCCCCAGGTATTGGGCCCAGTCAATTCTTCCTGCAATTAGTATTCATGGTCAGCTGAGCAGAACTAATGCAACAAACCGTTTTTACTTTGAAGGTCATATTACAGGCTTCCGAGCTCCTGCGGAAAAGGCTCTTTATGAGTAAGTTCTTCTTGACTATCTCCAGGAATTTAATTTTCCCTCTTCTGAATTTTCAAGCCCGCCTATTGAAATCTTCAATGTCATTCCCCAGGAAAACACCCAACGCCAGACAGATAACCGGATGTAGCCAAATTGTTAGTATTTAAAAAAAAAAAAAATCCTTTCTTCCCTGGGGCTGCAAGACATGTGCGTCTGTGCCCCGGCCTGTGTGGGAGTGGCACCTGTCTCCTCCTTTCACTGTTTCCTGTGATACGTGTCTGTCATTACTATCAGTTGCATTAATTAAAAAAAAATGCCATTCATTTAAAATTGATAAAAGGAGGGTGCTGAAAATTCTGACTTCTGATTATTTTTAAATCGCAGTCAGTTATTGCAGGTAACTTCCCAGATAGCATAAGAAGCAAGCAATAGTCTTTTAAAAAAAAAGAGTCTTAAGGTTTGTTTTTTTTTTTTAAAGAATTGTAAAATGGCTTCTTTGTACTGAAGGTGTGATACCAATTAATGTTTAAAGGAACAAAAATGGTCAGAAAATTCATTTAGCTGCCCTGGAAAAATTCTAATTAGTCCAGAACGATGGCATAAATCAGCTAATTTACATCTGGCATAATGTTGTGAACACACACTATCTCTCTGCTTTCAAGATGTGCCGACAACACTATTTTGTCCTACTTTCTTTCTTTTTATCCTCCTTATAGTTAAAGATAGCATCGGAGTTTTCACTGATGCTCTTCAGAGGCTTATATTACATGAAAAAACAAAATCTAAGAAAGAGGTAATATCTGGCTTTTTAAAAAAGATACCTTTAATTCTTGGTTTCTAAACTTCATGTCAGATTTTGTTTACGTTTTTCTTCTCAGACTAAAAGACTAAAAAAAGATTTTTTTACTACTTTCTAAAGATACACTTCTTCTTTTGAAAAGAGTGAGTCTAATGTCCCTAAGATAGTGTTTTCCATTTTGCTTTGGCCACTAGGAAGCTCTGAACCGAAATTGTGACTGGCTTTTAGCAATTTGTGGGACCCTGTGGTGCTGAGTCAGGGGAATGAACCCCCAACTCTGGATTCTAGTCCGCAGCAGTCATTTACCTTCTCTCTTATTCAGTTAAATTTTGTTTATGGATTCCTATAGGCCATCTTCCTCTCTCCTCCACATTATAAAAATGAATGAGGTAGATGGAGTGTGCTACAAAAATTTGCTTACTGAGGAAATGGTGAAGTTCCTGAGAAGGTGACTCCTGTTTCCACCTGGAGTTGAGGGCTCCCAGCTGGGGGTCTCTGCCCCACTGACATCTCCCACTCAAGTCCTCCCTCAGTGCTGGACCTTTTGGTGCAAAAATAAAAAAATACAGGCAGATGACAAGGAGGCTGAGGGGCACTTAGCACAGAGGCCCAGGAAGCTCCCTTTCCAAAGCGCTCTTAGACTTAATGGGAGGAAGCATTTTTGCTATTTGTGGATGAGATCTTCCTCCTGTAGGGGCTTGGGAGCCCGGCCTTGGTAAACGGGACAAGAGCCTATCAGGCTGGTGAGTGTGCCCAGATTAGAGTCTGCAAACCCTTTTATGGTGGCATATGCTGCTTCTATCTCCGTAGACATACATGTACACACAAATTTGAAAACATCATTGTCTTTCCCCCCCATCCCTTCCTTTCCTCTTTCTGTCCCTGCCAGTTTTCCTATGGAGGGTGTTCCTCATCAGGACCCCCAGAGACCACATCTGCCTTGAGAGAATATTATGTTTACCTTTCCCCATCCTCGCAATAGGGAGAACAGGAGGTCTCCTTTGAAAATACCTTTTCCCCTGTATAAAACTGTATAAAGCTGCAGCTGCCTCTGGAAGAAAAAGTAAAGGTGAGTTTTCTTTCTTATAATCTGTTTAATTAATAAGGTTCCTAAACAAACAAACAAACAAACACATACAATGCAAAGCCATTTTTTTGGATCTGATTAAAGTATAAGATCTATTTTCTTGCAACACACCAAATGATAATGGCTTTTTTCCTCCCTGAGAATGCTGCAGACACAGAATCCAGTCTATCAACTATTCATTTCTAAAAAAACAAAAGCAAAAAACCAAAAAAAAAAAAAAAACCCCTCAACTCTCCCCTCCCCCCAAAAATCTCTGTTGGTGAATTTCTTCTCAAAATGTGTGTTTAGGACAGCAGAAATTTCTGACAAGTCAAGTACAGGTGATTAAAGCTTGCAATGTAAATCAGTTAACATCTGTAATTTTCCTTGTTCTTGAATGCTATTAGTTATTTCAAGAGTAAAAAAGGATGTTTTACTTAATTTTTTTGAATCTTACTAGGTACCCGTAGCTTAACTTAATGATTTGTATAAGTGATAGTAATTGCTAGGACTACAGTTGAGTATTATTTGCTATAAAATGAACATGGTTATATGTCCAACAGAACTAGCAAGGGACAGAAATGCAGTTGTATCCAAGAGAAAATAATTATAGCAATAATCAGTGTAATTCATGATAATGGCTGAATTGAATTTCACACCATAGCTCCAAGCACTTACATTTAATGAATGTAGTTTGTGCTTGTTTACTAAAAAGGTTTTTAGCAGAAAATCGATAATGTAACTTCAGTGTTTCTAATTGCAAATGCAATTATTTTTTTTAAAGTAGCAGTTCAATAAGGATTTTGTAGAGAAAATTGAGGTATGTGAGTGCTGCACATGCTGGCGCTTTAATTAGTCTACCTGTACATTAGTGCTATGGCGCCTTAATATCTATTTATTACAACATATTGATTAAAATGGATTTGTATTCAATTTTAAGGCTAGCTAATGTAATGGACATTGAAACTTTTCTGGAAGCATTGGCTGGGATTACAACATGTCACTGGGTAATGAGGCTTTCCTTCAAGAGGTGATTTCAGAAATCATCCTACAAACCCAATAGTGGGGCCAAGGAGGGGAGGGCCAGGCTATGTGCCAGTTTCCATGGAACGAGTGGCAGGGACACGTGTGGCATTTGGTAAAAACAGGAGGTGTGTGGATTTATAATGTGACTGCAGGTTTGTGCTTACTTGGGTAAACTTCTGTGTGTGCGTTTTCCAAGCCCAAGATATGCTTGAGGAGGTTATGTTGGGGGTCGATAATTTGCTCCAGTGTAAAACCTTTCAGTAGACTTCTGGGTTTAGAGATCCACAGCGAGCCTAGCCAGAAGCTGAAGGCAAGTGTACTGTTTCAGGTCTCAGGACTTTGAGTAAACCAATCGACTCAACTGAAGTCCAGTGTTCATGACTCACACCGATGTGAACTGATGGATTGGCCTTCTTTGCCTAACTAGATCCTTTGTTCAAGACTCACCTTGTGCCTAACCTTCTCTCCACTTGCATGGTCATCACAGTCACCATCATATCAGTACCACCACCACCATCCTCCTCCTCCTTTTCTTTCTTAAAGTCTTATCTCTGCGGTGTGTACATTGGATTTATGATACGGTCTTGCTGAGCATCATGGGAGCTTTATTCCACAAGAGAAGGTGAAGAGCTGATCCTGGACAGGCTGAAATTCCTTAAGAGCCTAAATTTTAAAGTATATCCACTAGCCTGGGATTTCTGATCTTGCTTTAATGAAATCCTGGTGTTGCTATCTCAAAACCAAATTAATTTAAACCTGAATGTTTTGAGTGGGAAGAAGGAGTTTATATTATAACTTTATAAGCAACACTGATATGCTACTGAATTCCAAAGACTTTTGGGGGGTGCTGTGGGGAGAGGCAGAGGCAGAGGGAGAGAGAGAGAGAGAACCTTAAGCAGCTTCCACGCCCAGCACAGAGCCCAATGCAGGGCTTGATCTCATGACCCTGAGACCACGATCTGAGCCAAAACCAAGAGTGGGACACTTAACTGACAGAGCCACCTAGGTGCCCCTGAATCCCAGAGACTTTAAGTCCTGCCTCTTACAATGTGGCTTTGAGTCTATGTGAGAAGCAAATGTACCAAGAAAACAGCTCCAAAAGGGTCTTCTATCAAGGTTTTATTAAAAATGAGCCCCTGGCAGGGTTTCTGGGCAGCTGTAACAAGGCCTGTGGTGGTAGCTTTTTGGAGAACTGCCCCCCTACCCTCCAAGGACCAGGTAGGCGCCCATAGCCTTGAGGGGGCTTGAGGTCCAGAGAGCGTGGGTCACTCCCTCCTCTGGCTTCCTATGGCACATCGAGTGAAAGGCCTCACAATGAGCTCTTCCTGTGGTCCATGCCCTATGCTGGGTGTATCACCTTGGTTGTCTCCTGCTTTTACAATAGCCCTGTGGGGGAGGTGGTATTGTTACTCCCATTTTCCAGATGAGGACATCAAGGCTCAAAAAGGTTAAGTCGCTGGCCCAGAATCAGATGGCTAGAAAGTCAGTGGAAGATCTGGGGGCAAGTGCCTTTCTATACACTCCACTGGCTCCCCACTGTCTGTCCCACATGATCCACATCCACTCTACCTGCTACTATTAGGTCAAGCCACCAGAGATGCATTTTTCTTGTGGCTGGGCTAAAAATTAGTTTTCAGTCTGTATCTCTCCCCACCCTCTACTCCACTTCCCTGTCCCTCCTTCCACATCTGGTCCATCCAAATCAATAAAAGCTAAGTAAGTGAAGGATGCCAAGACCCAGGTGAATCTGACTTGAATGTGTCTCTCTTTATGCGGGGAACGCGGTTGCCTTCCATGTCAGGTGTGAGCCTTTGCACCATCTTCCTGGAGTCTGGAGGCTGAGCATGTGGCCCATTTCAGTGTGTCGAGACCTGGTTGGCACCTGCACAATAGCACCATGCATGCACCTTTCACTTTCCCTGGCATGTCCATGAAGTAAGTGAGCTGGAGAATAGGGTGCAAATAAGCATACTGTTAGGGTGTGATGATGGAGTGGGAAGGTCTTCCACTGTGGGACCTCTGGGGAGTCTCCTTCCTCCCCGAGTCTCAACTTGCACATCTGCAAAGTGGAACAAATGACCCCCACCCTGGCTCCCTTGGGACAAGGCTCAGATGGGGTCTGTTTTCCTCCCTGTAGTTTAGAACCTTTAACAGGCTTGACCAGGGTAGAGAATCCTAAGGAGGAAGGTGAACAAAAGCTGCCAGGAAGGTGGAGTTTCTAGCATCAGCTGCAGTGTAATCCTTAAGGGAACAGCCCCCAGGTGCCTCACCCTCTGCCACCCCTAATGACGAAACAGTCCTATCCTTTTATGGTCAGAGTCATTAGGCTGGGGATTAAAAAGTTAATGCTTTGTCAAGCTTTCTTTTGTGTGTGTGTGTGTGTGTGTGTGTGTTTGTGTGTGGGGGCACATGGTGTATATTCAATATGGCGCCATGGAGCCAACCAGGAGCTGCGCTTGATGGGATGATCTTCTCTGTCAGGCTGGAAGAGACAGACACCCTGTTTGACCAACAAATGTATAGAAAATAGTGGCTGGTTCTAAGTAGCAATTACATAATAATCTTATCCAAAGAAAATGTGGGCTCAAATTAAGATGATTTCACCAGGAAAACATTAAGGTATACAAAGAGTTCTTAATAAATAGAAATAAATAGTGCTGGGCCTGCGCCATGGTTATTTTCGATGGTTATCTGCCCTCGCCACTGCGGCTCAGGCTGCATTTTCCGTGGGACTCAGAGCGGCATTTTGCTCTACAAAAACAACTAGCTCCTTTCCAGCCAATGATTACTTGTAATTATGCTTTCCCCTGCTATTATTCTAATAGACCTGTCATGTTGCTCGGAGGACTCTGGCATTTAGAATATACGACGGCTTTTATGGATGGACTGCTGGAACACTTAATATAGCTCTATTTCTGAATTATCAAGTTCTAGCCTTTTGAAGTCTGTGTTAGTGGAACTCCTATTTATGAGATGTGCTGTGCTTAAAGGTTTGCTATTGATGAAGAGGTCCAACAGAGCCTTTATCGTAAGTACGGCAGCATTCTCCCTGAGAGATAAATAGCCGTGCTAAAAGGTATGGTGTGTACTTCGGCTGCAGATTACTAGCCAAGTACCTTCAGAACAGTATACTTCAAAAATACCTTTATGCTTCTTGTTTGTTCTCTTTTCCATGGAGATGAGTGACATTTCTTAAAACCCAGAGGGATGGATGCATGTTGGTCGTCCACATTAACCGGGTTTGGAGAACGCGTGTGCTCTGGCACAGGGCATCTGCGTATATGCACAGGTGTGGTTTACATCCTCGGTGCTCATGGTTTCAAGAATTTGCTCTTCTTTGAGTTTCTTTTATTTAAAGGTGTACTTGGCTGGACTCAAGTACTTTTTTGGAGTTGGGGAGGAGGGTTTAGGAACAGGGGGGCCTGTTCTGAGGAATCTGGAAGACACTGTTGCCGGCAGAGCAAGGGCCTGCTGCTGGGCAATTCCGGCAGTGGTACGTGCAGAGAGCGGGTGGTGGTGTTAGGCTCCGGGCAGGGTGGGCCGGCAGCAGGCGGAGACCTTCGACGGGGTGGCCTGACAGAGACCTTGTCACCAGAGCTGTTTTCCAAAGGTCAACCTAGGGACCGCCAGCTGGGGTGAAGTGTTTTTTAGCAGCTAACCGGGTTGCCTCTTCTATGGATCCCAAAATGTGAGCATTTGAGGCTAAAGTAACTGGACAGTGTGGGCACTTTTTTGGGGGCCTTGGGTGGTGATCATAGGGAAAGACATGGGGTGTGGTTGACACGCACCCCATGTGGGGAATTTGCCGGGAGTGAGTGGCATGGCTGTCTCAGGACACCCTCGAGAGACTCCAAGTTTTTAGCACGCGTCCCAGATGCAGACAGAGCTCCTAGGTAGCTGACCTCAAAAACACAGAAGCGGGACCTCAGAGCAGCTTTTGACCATGCGGCAAGAATTTGCATCGATTCCCCCCAAGAAGGCAGGCTGTTGCTCCAGAGCGTTTGCCTGGTGTTTTTCATTTGGACCCGTCATGCATCAGAACCCTGACTACGCACTCCCTGTCTAATTCATCTTCACCCATATATTTTACCATTACGGATAGCCTTCCCCTTAAGCTTGTCTATATACTAGCTGGTGTGACAGATGACAGCGAGTCTGAGCCATGGTAGATGGCATTCGTATGGCTCCGATGCCAGAAGCATTCTAAGCGCCGGTGTTGCATATTTATTGATCTCCATATTCCCAATAATCTGATGCCCGTCACATTTGACAACATTATGTGGAGAGGTCAGCTAGATGGGGCTAATGAAGCTGTTGCCAAGATGGATGTTGTTCCCACAACATTACCCTTGCAAATAGCTCTCAGTGGGGCATTTCACTGTCGGGCCAGGCATTTGAGGACTTTCTTTCTTTTTTTTTTAAATAGTTGACGTTAACATTAAACAAAACCTGAAGCTATTAAATCTTAGTATTTATATACGATAGAAAACACGGATACCCTGGCATCTTTCCAAATGAAAATCTTATTAACGGACATAGTGCTTGTGGCAAAGTCCTCAGCAATCAGAGATTGGCTTGGCTGTCTAAAATGTTTGACGGATTAGTCCGAGATGATGTGAAGGACCAAATGGGAAATGGCTGAAGTCTGGAGGATTAAAGTGGCAAATGGGAGGGCTGGCTGCAGCTGGAGGCGGGCGACTCTTTGCTGTTTCCCAGCTTCCATGCTGCTGCAAGCGGCTGACATAAAAGGCACTCAGGTTTAGATAACGCTTTATAAGGGAAAAAAAAGAAAGAATATGAGATAGTATTTGCAAAGAGGATCCCATTTAATAAACGCCGCATGGGAATCATTGACACAGGAAATGCTTCAGGAACGCTTTTGAAAGTATTAAAGGTTTCCCTTTACACCAGAACCTAGAGCCCTTCAAAAACCCCGCAAGCTGCCATTTGGAGACTTTCACACTGTCTGTCCTGAGGGTCACTATGTTGGACAGTGTGATCCTGACGATTCTTCTAAGGAGCCCATCTTGGTTTAATTCCAGGTGCATGGTTATTGGTTACAAGTTCATTGAGTAGCTGCAAGCATCTCTGTGCCAATGTGGTTTTCGAGAAACTTGTTGCATATCTTGGTAGGGCCACTGAAAATTTGGGGTTCTTTAAGAAAAACATAATACATCTTAAGTTCTAAATGCAGTATATTCTAATGGCAGGTGTATTTGATGGTTTTCTTCATGACAGCGTTCCTCTCCCAGCCCTATCTCAGAGTGGACACAAGCAAGGATATACAACAGAGCTGATAAGACTTGGCTCCCGGCTTGTCCAGAACTTTCTCAACAAATAAACTCATTTATCCAGGGCTAGCATTTAGGAGCATTAATTCACCACATTGCCTACAGTCACAAAACTGAAGAACTTCTTGACTTGTTTATTTTGTAGGGTTGAAGAAAGGATGTTGGAGAAGAGAAGATTAACCATTGTGCCTTTTTCTTTAGTGCATCTCAATTCCCCCTTCCGTCATGCCTGTTCTCGGTTATGCCTTTTGCATTGTGTTGAGTGAAGAGGTAGAAAAGAATTGATGAGTTCAGGAGCAGTGAAGTTCACAGCTGGGCAGATGCTTATGTTCTTTTCAGGTGGAAAACTTGTTTCTCCTTCATCCTTCCTCCTTCACTCTCTTGGGGTGGCATACTACACACACACACACACACACACACATACATATACACACATAAATATGAGGTATAGGCCATATATGCACATATACCATTAAGAAAGCATATTCTCTCTCTCTCTCTCTCTTTTTAAAAAGATTTTATTTATTTATTCATGAGAGACATAGAGAGAGAGGCCGAGACATAAGCAGAGGGAGCAGCAGGGAGCCCAACACAGGACTCGATCCCAGGACCCTGGGATCACAACCTGAGCGTAAAGGCAGATGCTCAACCACTGAGCCACCCAGGTGCCCCGCATGTTCTCTCTTTGTTGAATGCCTAAAAGTCATAAGGGAAACAAAGTCAGGTAATGGCAAAAGTTGACTCCAAGTAAGGTAGAGTGTGGTACAGCGTGCTGTCTACAATTTAAGAGACACAATCTTCACTAAAGAAAAACACCATTGAAAAGTCATATGTGAGAGATGTAAGTTAAAGCTACCCTAGGCAGCTTTAATTTAGGCATGAGCAAATTACACGGACAGCAGTTGCTATAGTAACTAGTAGACAATATGGTGTTTATGTTGCTATTGAGATATCTTGGTCTTTACCAAAATGAGAAGAAGAAGAAGAAGAAGAAGAAGAAGAAGAAGAAGAAGAAGAAGAAAAAAAAAAAAAAAAAAAAAAAAAAAAAAAAAAAGACAAATCCCAGACTTCCAGGAGCGTACAAACACTGCATGAAGGGAACATTTCTCATAACCATTTTACTTCTTCCATTTATTTATAATGAAATGGGTATCTATAACTATATGCAGCCCAAGGATTGGTTTGTTGTTGTTATTAATATTTTCCTAACTAAGATGTCCTCTTAAAGGCCTAGTCCCTGTGGCACCTGTGAAGGCCCCCCGCCCACCATCTTGGATGGCCTTCAGGAGAATTCTGTGGTTGTGCATGGTGCACCTTGAGTGTAGGCCAATATAGGTCAGTTGAAGGTGAACCTAAAAGGCAAGAATGCTCAAGAATTCAGAGCAGGACGGATGCTGCAAGAGGTTGTGCTATTACACTCTTATGGTAGTTAAGATGATTTGTAGTTAGCATGATTTCAAAAAGCATTTGGGGTCCTTTCTAGAGACAAATAAGATGTTTCAAAGAGAACTTGTGACAAAATACAGTTGTCTCACATCTAAGGCTGATGGAGAGACAGCAGAAAACATAGTAAAGTGGGCACTTGCTATTTTGATGCGGGAGTCTGACAGGTGGACCCCAACAATTCAGCTCCCAGTTTGGATATTGGGGCCTGGTAACTAGCAGTTACCCCAATAGCAGTTCACCCAATAGTTGCTTTGCTTTTACTGCTGTAGATCACCACTGCCAAAGCTGGTTTGGACAGACTCAGGTGCTTCCAGTCCTTTCAAATTCTTAAAGCAAAATTGATTTATATTAACTTCTTTATTTATTTTTTTTTTAAATTTTTATTTATTTATGATAGTCACAGAGAGAGAGAGAGAGGCAGAGACACAGGCAGAGGGAGAAGCAGGCTCCATTCACTGGGAGCCCGACGTGGGATTCGATCCCGGGTCTCCAGGATCACGCCCTGGGCCAAAGGCAGGCGCCAAACCGCTGCGCCACCCAGGGATCCCTATATTAACTTATTTAAAAAAATCATGTCAATTAGGGCTTTTTCCTTTTAGGGTGAAGTAGGGGACTCTTAAGAAGGGGAAATGCAGAGGTAGGGTCCCACCAGCCCCAAACGATGGGAGTGATAGAAACAAAACTTGAATGTACCAAGATGTCTTGATCTGTACATACTTTTGACTTCATACTCTTCTTAGCACAGATTCATATGCCAGCTTTCCTCCACAAAGACAACATGGAATAGAGGAGCAAACATTGTCTTTGGAGCCAGAGAACCTGAGTTCTAGTCTTGGTTTTGCTTTTTCCTAGGATATGGCCTAAGGAAAGTAATCCATTAATATTTCCCATCTGTAAAATGCTGTTAATAATACCCACTTGAACAGCTGGGAATGGATGAAGCAGGGTGCTGGACTGCTCTGGCCAGGAATCTGGGCTGTGAGTTCCATCTCTCAGCCGCTTTTATTTATCCCCACTCCTGCTTTGGCCAGGCCCAGATGTGGGTGAGTCATTTGCTTTCTCTGGCCTTGGTTTTCCCCTCAGCAAAATGGAATCACTGACCTAGAGTTGCCCTGCTGCCCCTCACATTCTGAGATTACATGGCACAAGCTTTCCCAGCTTCCTGAATGCCTTTCCTTTGAGAAACGTGTGCAAAGACATCTTGAGTCTGGAGTCTTTGTGGTCAATTGTCGATCCACCCCCTTTCCATGAGTTTGAACTGCTGCTCAATGGAAAGCTTGGTTTGAAACGAAGTTCTGTGTGTATTATAGGGACGGATTCTGAAATCAGAAGGAAATGGAAGATCGTTGATTTGAGCTTTTTGCCTCTAGGCTGATAATGTGTTTTTAAATCCCATTGTACAGATTAAGCAGTTGAATTTCCCAGAGTTTAAATGACCAAGGCAATGCCTCACAACCCACAGTATTTCCACGGTCTTTACCTGCCCTGAGTTTAGACTTCCAGAGGGTTCACCAGAAGGGGGCATTTTCCCTGGGAAAAATGTTCTAAGGCTAAGGCTAGTAGCTGTCAAAACAGACACTGCACTGCATGAAAAAGAGATGGTGGGCCAGGAGCCCAGAGGGGATGGGAGGCAGGAGAGGGAGGGGTGTGGAACTGTTTGAGAACAGGATTTGGTCACCTGATTCATAATTTCCATCCATTGCCGAAGCCTTCAGTACCTGAGATCCTTCAGTACCTCACCACCCTGCACCATTGCCCCCAGATTGCAAAACCCATTAGACTGTGAAGTAAGGCGAGGAAAAATCAATTTTTTGTCTAGTCTCAGAAATTCTTTGGAATAATATGTCAAAATGGTTATCTTGTCTGTTGCAACTGGCTTGGAAATATCAGAATTTCTATGGGTATTTATGAGATTTCCATGTACCATCTGGCTCTCTCCATGTGAGTGCGCCTACACAGATGCTGGGATAACGTATAGGGAGCTAAGCGCATTTATTTTTACAGAGGGTAATTATTACAGTCTCTCCTTCCAGAAACGAGCCTTTTGTTTTATGTTTTCAGCGAGAACTTGTGAAATATTAAGATATTTTACTGCCTTAATGTTCTGAATTGTTTGCCTCTCCATATTGCAATCTAAAACTCATTAACAGTTGAACAATTTAATCAGAATGAATCAAGTTGTGAAATGGATACACGGGCAGTTCACACAGCCATAAAGCATGGCTGAAACTTTTCTGAACAGCTTAATAAAACTTAGGAAGGCAGCAAGAAATAAATGATTATCCTGGACAGTATCAGGGTAAACAGAACCTGGAGCCATGAACTTGGTAATTGTTCTCACTCAGCACATTTGCCCAGGCTTGGTCTTAATTCATGGGATGGACCCGTGACTACAGGGATTTAAGTGGCCAGTCCTTTTGTAAAATTTTTCCCTTAATAATGAGCATGATCAGGGAGGCAAAGTGAGAGCAGGTACATCAAACCTGACTTTAATTCCAGAAGTGTTCCTCTGATAAAAAAAAGAGTTCCTGGGGATGCCGGGAGGCCCCAACCCACAATTTTTTTGGGGGGAGACTGCAATTTCAAGAATGACCTTTTCATTGTACTTTTAAAAATATCATTTATCCCGGCACCGCATTCACACTGCAGAGGCAGCCACGTGTGTTTTGCGGAAGTGGGTTTTAGTTTCATCCCCACGTTTGGATTGTATCCACATCAAATGCTCCAAACTGTCTGACAGAGTCAACTGTATTCTGCACTTGAATTCAGCATGGCCAGCAGGGTGATTGACTCATCCTTGGTTGCCCAGAACTCACTGACTCTCAGGTAAATGGGGATGGTCGGTTACCCTAAAAAAATCTCAAGTCCCAGACATTTCCTAGCCTCAGTGCCAGAAATTACTCTTCTTTCCAGTGCAAGAATTTTGCCTACAACTTCTTAATCAGATGATTATCCAGAATTGCTACATTTTCTCCCTCCCTCCCTTCCTGCCTTCCTTCCCTTCTATTTTTGGTAATAAAATAATAATACTAATTTTTTAAATCCCATCTTCTTCTGAGAATGAGTTGAAGCACTTATTTAGGCTTCCAGCATGTGTCTGGGTTTTGAAGTTTCCCCATCTCTTTGTGGTCAGTGTGAACTTGTAAAACAACAACATATACTTTTGATATTATAAATTCAAATTGCACCCCTGTGCCATGCGTCTTTGGTATTTTTGTTAATTGGCACCAGCAAAGCAGCATTCCTACCTAGCACAGGCTTCTGCAGCCCCAAATAGAGAAGCTTCTATAGTCTGGTTTCTCTAATTGCTTCCTCATTATTAAGCTCTCGCCTTCAGGGTTGGGTTTGTCAAGACACGGGCTTGTCAACATCCGTTCTTGCTCTTTTGACTGTTCAATTAGATGAATTCTAACTCGACCACCTCCTACCTGAGTCACCAGGGACAAATGTTGTTCCTCATTTTGCTTTGCGTCATTTTTTTTTCATCTGTGAAGTGGAGATGGTAAGACTGGTGCTGTAAGATTGCCATAGGTACGAGCCCACAAGATCCAAGTGCTTCAGGGTGTGAGACCGTGTCTGACCATGATTTTGCTAAGTCTGACTGAGGGTAGGGGCTGTGATGACTGGCAGGTGCCCAGTGGCAACTGATCAGGAGATGCTGATTCCAGCGTAGGCACAAGACCCAAATCCATGATTTCAGGGGCATCTCCTGGCCCATAGTCAAAGAGTTATCATCAGAGAGAGGGCCAGCTCAGTTCTTTATGAATTGCTGCTGGGCTTATAGAATATTTCAAGTTCCAAATCATGTTGATTATTGTATCACAGTTTATATAAAAAATAATCCCATCCCAGTCCCTTACTGGAGATTCTCGTCTACCTGGGTTTACTATTGAATATCACTTTCCCTAACTACTTGTCATTGGATTAATCAAGATTTGGCCAGGGTATGTGTCATTTCCGTTTGTTTAGTGGCTACCCATAACATTTTAACATGCACATTTATATGAACAGATAATGAAGTTTCTCAGTATCCTTATCTTTCTTCTGAACAACATGAGGTTGTGAAAACATTACACACAGCCAGAAGTAACAGTGAGCATTTTGGAGATGCCGTGTCATCTAACTCTCTCATTATTACCATTATTGTTATTATTATTATGAACTATTTTGTATCAGATCCCAGATATAATGTCCATCACCTAGAAATACTTTGGGTGACAAGAACTCTTTTCCAAAAAAAAAAAAAGAACTCTTTTCCTATAATATAAACACTATGCCATTATCACAGCAAACCACATTAGCAATAATTTGTTAATATGACCACCTACCCCTTCCATATATAAATTTCCCCAGTTGTCTCAAAAACCCGTCCTTATAGATGGTTTGTTTGAACAGTCAAATAAGGTTCACATATCACAGGTATATATTTTCAAAAAGATTTACTTATTTTTGAGAGAGAGAGAGAGAGAGAGGAAGGGAGGGGCAGAGGGAGAAAGAGAATCCAAGCAGACTCCCTGCTGGTGTGGTGCCCCACATAGGGCTCTACCCCACAACCCCAAGATCATGACCTGAGCCAAAATCAAGAGTCAGATACTTAACTGACTGAGCCACCCAGGTGCCCCTCACATGTATATTTTGAGGAAAATGTAAAATGCCCTAGGGTCTGGATTTTGCTGGTAGCTTTTACTTTGTTTCCTGTAAGTTGTTCTTCTACTCCCTGAGGTATTATAAACTAGTGTTTAAATTCAGTGACTATTTGAAATTCAGGACTTTTGGGTTAATAACACTTCAGAGATGTTGCTGTGTACTGATCCTATCACGTCAAGAGGTACAAGAATGTCTGGCACCCCATGTTTATGGATACTAAGAGTGGTCAGGGTTCAGACGGTATCAGGTGAATCCTTCATTATGAAGTCCTCCATAAAACTTCTCAGGTAATGCTTTTAAAAAAATTGCAGCAAAATAGACATAATGTAAAATTTATCATTTAACTGTTTTTAGGTGTACAGTTCTGTGGAATTCAGTATATTCACAGTGTTGTGCAACCATTGCCACCACCCATTTCCAGAACTTGTTCATCATCCCAAACTGAAACTCTATACTCATTAAAAAAATAACTCCCCATTTCTCTTCTCTGCCACCCCTGGCAACCACTGCCCTACTTTCTAACTCTATGACTGTCTATTCTGGGTACCTCGTATAAATGGAATCATACAGTATTTGAACTTTGGCGACTGGCCTATTTCCCTTAGCATAATGTCCCCACCGTTCATCCGTGTTGTAGCATGTATCAGAATTTCGTTCCTTTTTAAGGCTAAGTAATATTCCGTTGCAAAGATAGGGCACATTTTGCTTATCCATTTATCTGTTGATGGCCACTAGGGCTATTTTTGGCTATTGTGAATACTGCTGCTGTCAACAAGGGTGCACTCACCCAATACTTTTGTTATTTGCTGAGGATATTTGTCTAGACCCAATATTTCATTACAGGTTGCAGAGTGATTTTTCTAATACTTTCTGTTTATATAACAGTTTTCAGAATAATGGGTTGATGGACCAGTATCCCACAAAGGTAAACAATGAGGTGTTTGGGCTTTTTTTTTTTTTTAACCAACTTTTTTCATAGCTCCTCAAGTTAGTTCTTGTGTCCTTTGACACAACTCTGGTGCTTTTTATCACTTCTTGTATTTCTGATGCAACGTATCCCATACTAACCTTGTACATTTCCTACTTGAAGGGGGAAAAACTTTCCCCCACTTTTCTCACTCCTCTAGTCTAAGTATTTTGCTGCTGGATAGCAAATGTGTGAGTTTTGCCCAAACCAACCAATTCTTCAGTGCTTTGTGGATGTCAACTGGGAGTCCTACATTTAACTCATTTCTGACATGGGTCTACCTGGGGAAGCGCCAGATCCCATAGGTTAAAGGCTCAGTCCCACAAGAGGGCCCCCTCCCCATGTCAGGCACCAACTGTGCTTCTTACTCTAAATTCAAGTTTCCCATGACCCTCCGCCTCAGGGTCAATATTTACTAGAATGACTCAAAGAACTCAGGGAAACTTTATTATAAAGGATATAGTTCAGGAACAGCCAGATGGAAGAGATACACAGCGCAAGGTCTGGAGAAGAGGATGTAGTGGTTTCATGCCCTCTCTAGGCATGCTACCCTCTCAGCACCCCCATGTATTTTGCCAACCCAGAAGCTCACCAAATCTTGTACTTTAGGCTATAGAGGCTTCCTTACACAGGCATTATGTTGGCTGAATCATTGGCCACTGTGTATTAATTCAACCTCCAGCCCCTATTCCTTCCCAGAGGTGGGGCTGAAATTTCCAACCCTCTAATCACACGGTTGGTTCTCCTGGCACTTAGCCACCATCCTGTGGTTGTCTGGGGGCTTTCCAAGAATCATCTCATTAACATAAACTCCAGAGTGGTTGAAAGGGGTTTGTTAAGAATAACAAAAGACACTCATTTCACCTTTATTGTTCTTATCAGAAAGAGTTTTAGGAACTCTGTGCCAGGGATGGGGACAAAAACAATATTATTTCTTATTATAAATCACAGTATCACACTCTTCATTCCTGAAATCAGCTATATTTTTCCGGAGAGATCTGGTTCTTTTGGGACTGGCACTTAGAGACAATGACCTGGGTATTTGGTGTGCTCATTGCTAGTGGATTGTCACAGTTTCTAGGCTTTTCAGTAAACAGAGGTAAAATGTGTATTTTTTTGAAAGAGAAAAATGATAAATTCATACTGAGATTTTACATTCAAAATTTGTATCACAGTGTTTTCACTTCTGATGTTATACTTGCATATCTTTCAGTATGAAAATCTTAGTTCTGTTCGATTAACAAGATTGTTTTATTCTAGAATATATCTAGAGTAGTTTCAAAATAATAATGCCAGTATTTATAAGATTTCTTTTCAGTTGTTGCTGTTAGGTTGTACCCCATTAGGGATGTGTCATCAAGCACTGTGCTTTTTAACATCAATTGAAGTAAACTTTTTCCCTCAGTGTGTTTCTACCGCCAACTTGACATACATTTATTATGTATGTTTCAGTGTACAGAAACACCATAGGATCTTTTCTTTTTTTATTTCTTGAAGAAAAAGTTATAGGGTTCTAAGAAGAAAGCCATATGTAGCATATATATTAATATAGCTATTAAACAACATAATAGATGCATACACAGGAGTCTTGCTTCCATCTTTTCTTACACGATTCTGTTTCTTCTTTCTTAATGAAATGGAACCATTTTCCTTAGCTTTTGGCTTATCCTTCAATTGTCTCCTTTTAAAAGCATAAGCAGACCCTCACACACATATCTTCTCTTTTCTTAGACAAAAGATGCGTACATTTTAGCATGCATGGCACTGCATTATGACGCTACTTTAAGTATTGGGCGTTTGGGTTCTTTGCAGCATTTAGCTATTATAATCAATGCTGAAATTAACAGCCTTGTGATCACATTGCTTTGCCTTTTTGCCATTGTATCTTTGCGATAGACTTTTTAGAAATGGGATTGCTGGGCTCAAGGGTAGATGTGGGGTAAATTTGTTAGACAGTGCCACATTTCCCTATACGGAGCTTATCTTCTTGGTTACCCCTCTAATCACCCGCCATCTACAAGCCTCACTGCTTCCTTACAGCAGCAGCAGCATCAACAGAGTATATGGTAGTGGTGTTTTAGCTATTGGGAACCTTTGCAATATTTATTTTTATCTTATCTTGAGATTCTTATACCATGTCAACAGTACAAATTTGGAACCGCCCATGCATATTGGGGTTTTTATTTCTTGGAGAATGGGGGAACGTTTCACCCTATCCAGAGCCTCGTCTGATGACCTTAATTTTTGAGGCTTCCTAATGCAGGAATTTTCTAGTTCCATTTTTATGGAGGGGGGCAGCCTTTGGGGGTTCCTCTATTATGCTGTGTCTCCGTTTGGGACTCCTGTCTTCATCTGGGTGTTCTGCCCTCAGCCCTGAGCCAGGGAGCCTGTGTCGAGATCTGTTACCCTCTTGGGCTCTAAGTTTTCAGCTTCTGTGTTTTGCCAGTCTGGTTTCGAAGGCCCTCTTGAATTCTGGCACCTGGGGAGATTTTCTTTCTTTCTTTACAGCATATCTGTGCATTACATTTTCTGTATACACTTCTATGTATAATAAGTGGGAGAGGGCAGCCCGGGTGGCTCAGTGGTTGAGCACCTGCCTTGGGCCCCGGGCGTGATTCTGGAGTCCCGGGATCGAGTCCCACATCGGGCTCCCTGCATGGAGCCTGCTTCTCTCTCTGCCTGTGTCTCTGCCTCTCTCTCTCTCTCTCTCTCTCTCTCTCTTTCTCTCTGTCTCTCATGAATGAATAAATAAATAAAATCTTTAAAAAAAATAAGGGGGAGGGAGTTCTTTAGAATCTTAAGTGTCCTGGTTGCTGGAAGAAACTCCATGCAGATTTATGAGTTATACCAAAGTAGCGGAAGTAAAAATGGAAATTGGGAGCAAAGTGATTATTTGCTATGCAAAAGTAATCTTTAAGAATGAACTTCCAATGTGTGAACCTAAAATGTTACCTTTAACTAAAGTTGGGTTTATACGTATTACACAGAATGGGATATGTTTGCTGTGCGAAGGAGCTGTCTCTGTCTCAGATGTGAGGAGTCTGGACCACAGGCTACACATTTGTGCATGATAGGGCTGAGCAGAGAAAAGACCATTACTACATTATCCTTTTGGCCTCATTCCAAAGTTCAAACTCCAAACACACCACAAAACATACTGTACCAGATAGGCCTCTGGGAGGAATAGATCATGAAGGGAAAAGGAACCAGGATTACCCATAATGGGATAATTAGGAAAATCCTTTAGTCAATACTGTTTAATTTCCTTTCAGATTCCTAGTTGCCTATTAGCAATGTAATCAGTGCCTTCTGATAATTTCCAAAAGGATCTAGAGCTGACCTTTCCCCTTTCAAAGGAGATGGGCCTTTGGTTTCTGTTGTACAACTCCAGATATTTCCACATGCTGGTTTCTGAGTTGGCTGTGGTTTTGTGCCAGAAATCACATTAGATCGGAAGTAGCCCAGATGGTGGAGAATGGAACAGAATATGTTGACGTTTCCTGTGGTACAAGATTAGCTCCGCTTGTATGCTGACAAGAATGACAGCTCACAGGTGATTCATTTTATAAACCGAGAACAAGGTTTGGTATTACCTGTTGCTGCCTTGCTTGCCCCCCTTGAATCTGCCAGTGTGTGCCCTGGTAGGTATGGAATAGTTAACCCTCTCCTCTGAAGAAGAATTTTTGGAAATCTTCTCTAGCCTGGATAACTCCTAACTGGTTGCTTTTCTTTGAATTCTCCCATACTTGTATCATGCTAAGCAAACAGGCCAAAAGAAAACTCTGTTGAGTTTTCTCAAACCGATCATTATCACTCCCCTGCTAAAATCCCTTTGGTGAGTCCTCTGGAGAATCAGGTCCAACCCCCAGGCCTGGCATTCAGTGCCCTCTGAAGGGGGCCTGGTGATCTTCTTCTCTTCCACTCTCCCCATCTGGCAGCCCCAGATGCCCCAAAGTCATCCATTTCTTCTAGTGTTTGCTTGAAGCTCTTCCTTGGGCCTGTGACACCCTTCCCATCAGAGGCCAGGCAATTAGCCCTTGACTTGTGGGACCATGCAGGGGCTAAGGACAGCTGTGCTTGGGATAGCTTGTTTTGAGCTTTACCCCGTGATGGCTCTGTGGCTTTACTTCCCCTTTGTGCAGACTCACTTAGCTTTTCCAGCTTGATGGGGCTCTCTGCTAGGATTGGATTTGTCTTTGCATCTTTGCCTAGGAAATTCTTATTTTAGTATGTGTGCTGCCGAAGCGAGCACATGCCTAGGAAATTCCTATTTGTCCTTAAGTCTTGCTGCCCTGGCTCCCATAGAATGTCCTCCATATTTTTTACCTCATTTTCAGCATTTGCCATGTTGAATTGTAAACTTTTTCCAATTTTTGCTTGGCAAACATATTGGAGGAGGAATCTTGCCTGGTAAGAGGAGATTAATTGGTAAGATGAATGAATGAAAGAATACATTCAGAAAGGGTATTTTCAGTTAGGTATCATTTTGCCTGGAGGAAACTGGGCCAGAAGATCTGGTGGGGCCCCATCCTCCTGTATAAAGCAAGGCAGGTAGATTTCATCCTAATACTAGTCAGGTTACTACCCTTACTCTGACCTACTCTGCCAGGAAGTTAGGCTCCTGTTTTCTAGACAGAAGTATCAGAGGGCAGAGACTGGGACCTCTGGATCCTCCACAAAAGGCACCCTTCCTATCAGAGGAGGTGCTGAGTCAATGAGTGAGTCAATGAGAGTGTAAAGAAGTGAGAGAAAATCCATTATCATGACAAAAAAAAAAAAAAGAATCTATAGGAGCCTCTGGAAGGGATCTGAAGACTTGGTATGAATAGGAAGAACAATACAAGGTTACTTGGTCTAAGGAAAGAGAATGAGCTGAGCTATGCATGTGAAAGAGAACAACAGGCAGAGTGAAAAGAGGGATGGAGTCTCAAGACGCCTGGACTTGGCTTCATTGTGACCCTAGGTCATTTGTGTTCAATTGTTTAGCTTCCCATTCATTTATCTATTTATCCATCCATTTGTCTACTTGGCTATTAATCTATCTTCCCAATCAACCCATCAGCCCTTACATCCATCCATCCATCCATCCATCCACCCATCCAAACATGTGTTCACTTGTCCATGAATCCATTTAGGCATCTGTCTGTCCATCTAGCCACCCATCTGGCCACCTATCTGTCCATCTAGCTCATCCAAACATCCATCTATCTTATCCAAACATCTGTTAATCTATCTATCCATCCATCCATCCATCCCAACATCTATCCACCTGTCCATCCATCATTGATCCGTCTGTCCATTTATCCATTCATCCACCTGCTGTTCATCTCTCCATAATTAATTAATATGTTCCACCATTATTAAATATCTATAGTTACATCCATTCGAAACTCAAACATGAAAAAGACATTGTCTCTCCCTCCATGGGACTTAGTGTATTATGGGAAGAATGTCAAACAAATAATGACTGTGTAATAAGATAATGACTTTAGAGGACACTTATTAGTGTTGAGAGTGAGAGCATCTGAGTTTGCCTAGAGTCAGCAAAGGCTTCCCAGAGGAAGCAGTATTTGAGTCCAGACCTGTGCAAGGAGGTGTTTATTACCTTGGGCCTCAAGTTCTACCTCACCTGTAAAAGACAGGCATGGGACCAAGTGACATCTGTCTTAAGGGCTCTGTGATTGCATGAGTGGCAGGCACACTGGGTACCAACAAGAAGTATGGAGAACTAGTAGGGGGACAGAACCAGTTAAATACTTGGCTGGGACTGAGGCACCCCATCTTTGAGGGACCCCCCACCCCCAGGCTCCTCTGTCCAAGAACTGATTATTGCATATGCGTTGTTGGAGGAAAAGCTTTGCTCAGTTACTTGTTTCCTGGGACAAAGCTAGATGTGGGCTTTCCAGACTTGTTCAGGGCCCGGGGCCCATTGTCTGTAGTGTGCCACGAACTCCATGAATTTTAATAGCCTCCATTCAGAGTGATTAAAACCTTAATGAGATTTAATTATCTTGATGTTAAGTGTTTTGTGTTAAGTTATTGCATTCTGACCACTCATTGTGCGCTGCAAGCTCAGGGCAGCTAACCCTACCTCTACCTTAATGGAAAGGAAAGTTGAATATATTTAAATGAAATTTCCCCCAAAGTAATTGCCTTCAATGAAACACCAAGTAGGCAGCAGGATTGAATTTATAAATCGAGCTGGCTGCAGATGAGAGCTACCATATTTGGAATGGTTTTCATTAATCCAGGGTCTCCAGAAGGAGCGATGTGAAAAGTGCAGAATGTAAGTGACAGGTGTTTATGGTTCGCAATTGCATTAAACAGGCTCTTAAGTGCAGGTTAAGGGCCTTGGTGAAATATAGAATATACCTTAGAATGTGGCCTAAATTTTTGCCATTTTGGACTTTGCATTACTTAAACCTACAGAATTAGCAGAGCTTTTGGTTAATCAACTGTCAGTGTAAATTGCAGTCAAGCAAAATGCTGATAAATGCCGAGAAGCACAGTTTGCTCGGCCTGTTGCTTTTGTTTCTTTCTTTTTTTTTTTTTCCCTTCCTCTTCTTCTTCTTCCCCTGGGTCTTCTGAAGGCCTTCAGCTGATGGAGAGCTTTTAATTTCACATTTTGGCCCCCACCGCAGGTGATAAACAAAGGTTTCCCCACTGCTCCGGCTGGGGTCAGTTCTCCGGCCTCCCGTCAATCCCACTCCCCGTAATTACACACAAAAGGTGCCTGAGATCCACAGCTAATTTGTGGCCTCTGTTTAGCAGAATTTAATAGCAGGTATTACTGCTGCCGCGGTAATTAAGGACCTTTGTCAATAAGACGGAATGGATGGCCACACTTGGTTGTAATCAGTGGGCTCTCGAGAGCCAGAGGAGTGAAAAGGGAGAGAGGCAATCCATTTTGTGAATAACACGGCCCTCCTCGGCCTCCCTCCCTCCCTCCCGGATCGGGCAATGGAATAATAATTCCCCAGGCAATGAAAGTACAGGAATAAAAGTACTTACCCTCCAGCCGGTGATTTTTTTTTTGACTTTTTATTTACTCTACTGAGCTTTCTTATTTGCTCCAGGCTGCATTTGATGAAGTATTGTTTAAACAGCACAGAGCAAAATGGATGGAGGGAGGTGGGAAAAGGAGGAGGAATTTTAACCAGGTGGCGAGGGAGGCGCCCCTGCTTGAAGGTGGACAGCCTTTCGGTTTATCAATTATTTCTCCAGGATACAAAAAAAAAAAAAAAAAAAGAAGAAGAAGAAGAAGAAGAAAAAGGAAAAAAAAAAAAGACAAAACCAAGTGGCTTCGTGAAGAGGTGGAGGGTGTCATTTAGAGCTGTCTCTGAACATAGTCATTCAGCTCTAAATGGGTCGCCTGTAACAAGCGAGAAGTGAACTTGGGGGAGCATTGTCCCCCCCTGTCCCCTCCCTAATGTACCGATGAATGGCCCTGCGCGGGGGCGGCGGGGTGCAGGGAGGGGGTGGTGGAGGGGGGCAGGGGCTGGCGGCCACAATTCAAAGAGACCTTCAAGGTGTGTGCCCCTCGCCGTAATTGGAGAGGAAGCTGCCTTTCCCTCGCCTGTTCCCTGCCTTTTTACTGGTTTTAACAAGCATGATGCTTTTAATAGTGCTTTGAGTACCATCTCTTTATACGCCTCTCCCTTTTTAAAGCAGCTTTAACTATACTCTTTCTGTCGCTAATGCCTGAAAAACTTCTACCTTTAATCATTCCCGGATGAGGCGGCAAACAAGCAGGGGCCCCTTCCCTTTTGCAATTACGTGGCTGCCGGCAGGGAAGGGGCTGGCGGGCCAGAAGGAGCAGGGGAGCGGCAAGTATGTGGATTGTGGGATTTGCTGCCAGGCCCTGGAGAGCTTGGCCACATTATCAGGGGCCTCTTGTTAGGGGAGGGCTGGGGGTCAGTTTTAAACAGCCAAACCTGCAAGGTGGAAGACAAAAATCCATTAGGCCGCTGTGAACAACATCCCTGGCTTTGGTTAATTAAGACAAAAAAATTGGGATCCCTGGGTGGCTCAGCGGTTTAGCACCTGCCTTTGGCCCAGGGCGTGATCCTGGAGTCCCAGGATCGAGTCCCACGTCGGGCTCCCTGCATGGAGTCTGTTTCTCCCTCTGCCTGTGTCTCTGCCTCTCTGTGTGTGTGTGTGTGTGTCTCTCATTAATAAATACATAGAGTCTTAAAAAAAATTGTAATCAGTGTTCCAGTATTCCGAGATACCCTCACACCTCTGTATCCAACACATGGTTTGCATTTAGAAGCCAACCCAAGTTGGGCTAAGGGGTGAGACCTCTCATTCTGTGAGATGAGCTTGAGGGGTTTCACAGGCCCCATCTGGGCTCGGGAGGGATTCAGGCTGGGCTGGCTCCAAGTGCAGGTTCATAAACAGAGATGGAGAAGGAGGGGTCCATGTGTCCCCCTGCCGAGGACCAGCATTCACACAGCTTTTGGGTCCCTCACAGGGGTGGCAGGGGCCAAGGCCAGGAGCTGCAGGGCTGCTGGGAGGGCACCCTGGCTCAGTTAAGGAGACTCACGAGCCCCTGGCCCCACAGCCCAAGATGGGTGGACCTGGGCCAGGGAGGACCGTTGAAGGTCCTGTTTCCTCATCCATCCCATTGTTGGCTTCTGAACAGAGTTGCTTCTTTCTGGAATGATGTGTTGAACCAAAGTTTGGGAAATATCCCAGAGGTGAAATCCTTCCCAGAGTGAAACTCTGGGGGAAAGGAGGGTGAAGGGTTTCGTTCAGAGCTTCAAAACATCTCTTCTCCAGAGACACCAGCCTGGAAAGCACCCCCTTGGATCCCCTTCTTGAGCATTAGGGTCCAGTCCAGACTCTGGGGCAATATCTAGTTCAGCTTGTGAAGCCACTTTCCTTGTCTGTAAAATGTAGGTGAGAATAGCTCCTGCCTTCTCACTGGGGGTGGGGGTGGGGCATGGTGGAGGGGGAGTGTTGGGGGTACTTGTGAGGGTCCGTAAGGTGGTGGTAATGAGACTGCCCACTGCCTAAGGAGCCATTCATTCATATTTGACTTTGTTTTCTTCTGGGATCTAAAGGCCCATTGGATTCCTCTCTCGATTATCTGGGAGATGGGGTGGGGTTTGCAGCCTGGTCCTGGGATTCAGAACAGCAGGCTGTGCTGCGATGTCCGTGCTGTGGGCTGTGACAGGGCCAACATACTTACACCACCAAGCATCCACGTGGTTGACGATCACTTAGGGAAGTTTTGCTTTGCACAAAATCGCAGGGGAGAAGTGAATGCCGAGGTGGCTGGCCAGAGAAAGAGGAGACATCTCCCCCAGACCTGCCCTCCTCAGGGCCCTGAGAGTAGGCTGAAATAGTGCCCCCTAAAGTTACCGTGTCCTCATCCTGGAACCTGTGAATGTTACTTGTAAAGCAGAAGAGTCTTCCCCCAGTTTCACTGAGATATAACAAGGTGTACAACATCATGATTTGATAGATGTGTGTAACGTGACACGGTCGCCATAAATTTAGTTAACATCCCTCCCCTCACACAGCTATCTCTTTGGCATAGTGATTTCATTTTCTTTAGATAGATACCCAGAGGTGGGATTGCTGCATCATACAGTAGCTTTATTTTTATTCTTTTGAGGAACCTCCATGCTATTTTCAATAGTGGCTGCACTTATTTACATCCCCACCAACAGTGCACAAGGATTCCTTTTTCTCCACATCCTTGCCAACATTCATTCTCTTGTCTTTTTGATGACAGCCACCCTATCAAGTGGGAGGGGAAAAAGAATCTTTCCAAATACAATTAGGTTAAGGACCCTGAGATGGGGAGATTATCTTGGATTATCTGGGTGGGCCCTACATGCAATCCCAAGTGTCTTTATAAAAGGGGGGTAGGGAAGGATTTGATGCAGACAGAAGAGCGGAAGGCAGTGCAAAGACAGAGGCAGAGATGGGAGTGATGTGGCCATAAACCAAGAAATGCTAGGAGCCACCAGAAGCTGGAAGAGGCAGGAGATGGACTTCCTAGAGCCTCCAGAGGGAGCATAGCCAGTTCTGCTGACACTTGGATTTCAGCCTTCTGGCCTAGATTTCTCTTGTGTAAACTACACAGTTTGCTGTTATGTATTACAGCAGATACAAGGAAATAACACAGACATCTGGGGGTAGCTCCTATTCTACAAATGAAGCAAGTGAGCACTTGAGGAGATGAGGAGAGGGAGGGAAGGTTCTGGGCTGGGGCCTCCTAGTCAGAAAGTGCGAGGTGAGCTGGGGTTGCAAGTGTGTGATAGGTGTTCTGATACCTGTGGGATTCAGCAGTGGTGTCACTCGGGAGCCTTGACTATGGGAAGGGAGTCACAGGCAGGCGTGGGTGCCTCTGGAGGGGGCACTAGGGTGACTCTGGAGTTCTGGAGCAGCACTGCCAGGCTGGGTTCTCATCGGCTCAGCCATAGAGAAGACCAAAGCTGTGGGTGGCAGGTCTCACATCTGCCTTAGATGGTAGGTCTTTGATCCAGACATGGTACAGATGGGAGTGACATGCCCCCACCTCATTTAATGAAAAGAAAGTATTAAAAAACACAACACAAATATGTTATAATCTCTTAGTAGGGAATTTTTCTTATGCAGAAATGTGTATATTTTCTAATGTTGGATGCAGAGGTCTGTTTAATACTGTTTTTATAGGTCTCATTCCTTTACATGATACCTTAATACTGTGGAATAAAGTTTTTGGTTAAGGGATGGATCGTTTCCATTGGGTCACTTGTAAGCTCTACTTTTTCATGTTTGTATGGTGATTCTAAGTCATAGCACAATGGAGTGTAGGGTTCAGAAATAGGATTACTTCTTGATTGATTTTTTGTTAATATTTATTGGGCACTTGGTATGTGTTATGAGGATGGAATGAGAGACTGTGGTTTTAGGGGAGGTGAGAAACTCGCCCAGGCAGCCTGGTGGTGGTAGCACAGATGTCTGTGAACGCAGACATCTGATGGTGGAGTTTAGCAATTCGACGCCCACGCTTTTGGAAGCCAAGGACAGGAAACATTTCTGGGAGACCTAGTTGTGCAAATGGCACCTGTCCACGGCCCTGCCCTGGGCTGATCCTTCTTCCCTGCCAGGTTTAGGCCGGGTGCTTGGCACGTAGGTCGCTAAGGAGTGTTTGTTGTTTTCTGTTGAATTATCACTGGCAATTAAAGAGGCCTCCAAGCATTCTTGCTAAATGTGATTTCTTAGAAAGGCATCTCTAAATACAAGCAGAAGTCAAGTTTGGCAGAAATGATTTGCAGATGTCAGGGGTGTGAAGTGTGTTCTTTTAGCTCCCATAAAATTGCTTATTTGTTCTAGAAACAAAAACAATGCCCATCAAGTGGACAGTAGAGTTTATTGTACTTACATCAAAATCGATATAAGCCTGAATCCTCATTTTCAGGCTGGAGGATGGGCAAGAGAGATTATTTTCTGCAGTTTTGGGGGTAGCATTTTATTGCCATAACACACCACGTCCTGGCCTCTCCCACCACGGTTTGGCTCCCCCTGGCCCGTGCCCCCCACCCCAGCAGGCTTCTCCTTGAGGAGAGTTGCCACTGTCTTACAAGTGTAGGCAAGAGGAGCAGGGCCAGCCTGGAAGCCAGAGCAGTCTGCTAGGAGAGCATATTTTGGGTTTGCATTCTGCTCAGAGCACTGGATGGGGCGTGGCTGTGTTTGTAGGAACCGCAAAGATGAAGCAGGTCTCTGGGTGCTGCGCTGGGGTAGAGGCAGCAGGGCTGTGTGATGCGGAGGCTCACAGCAGGGAGATCACGGATCTGAAGGCTGGGTGAGTCCCGGCTGTGTGACTCAGGGTGAGTGTCTTCACTGTTCTGTGCTGCAGCTTCTACTACGGAAAAGGAAAACGATCTATTAAAATGATAGGGTTATTGAGGAGAGTCATGGGGTAGACTGACACAGTGCCCTGAAGGGTGGTGGGCATGGGTAGTGATATCCCGCAGGGGCTGGCGGCTGGTGTTAACTTTGGAAGAAGCCCTGTTCCTGCTACTCAGCAAGGCCCTTCTCTGTAAACTGTGGAAGGCATCTTGAGGGATGATTAGGAAGATTAAATGGGATGCTTTGTAAAAAGCACCTGGCTCATGTAACTTCTTAACACACTGTCTCTTCCTTTCTTCTATCAAAGCCTTCTAGAACCTAAGGAATTTCATGTTTTCATCAGGTTCTTCTTTGGCTCCAAGCTAGATCTTTTAGGCTGCCATTTGAGCCCATTGAACCTTGCCTACCAGGTTAGTTCACAGACTTCCGAACCTGATGGCTTCAGTTGCTGTAGCGTAGGAGGAGGTGAGATACATCAGACTCTCTCTGTCCCTAAGAAATGTCCCCTCATAGGGCTGCTGGACAAAATTTAGGATGCCCTGTTGAATTTGAATTTCAGATACTCAACAAATAAATTTTTAGCATAAGTATATCCCAAACAGCATGTGGGATATACCCACACTAAAAACAAAAAAAAAAGTATTTATTGTTTATCTGAATTAAAATTTAACTAGATGTCCTGAATTTTTATTTGCTAAATCTGATAATTCAACAGTTCCTCCTCCATGAAGATGCCAAATTTGGGGTCACTGACTGTTGGTTTGAGGAATTCCTCTGACTTTGATACCCAGGTTCTGACCCTGCTCCACTGTCCCTTCCTTGGTCATGGACTCTGGGCAAGTCCTCCCCTCCCCCACTCCCTGCCTTGGTTTCTTCCTCTATACTAGATTATCTCTTGGTGGTCCTTTCTGGTTGCCTTTCTTTGACTTCAGAGTTGGTGGAAGACATTGGGCCAACCTGGCGTTTTGGTATGGTGTAGGCAAAAAAAAAAAAAAAGCAAAACCAAAACCAAAACCCAGTGGCTTGATTGTCTCTTTCACTTTTCAGACACTTGTTTGGCTTAATGGAGACATAATCCAAGTGTCTCTGACCTGCCCTCTCAGCCCCAATTCTTAGCACTTGTAAGGAAAAGTCTTCTTATAGCACATAGCCCAATCCCCCAGCTGGGTCTCTAAAGGGCATGTTGAAATCCTTTTAATTTCCAATCCATTAAAAAAATAAATCTTTGGAGGGTTTGCTTCCTACATAGCAGCACACTTTTTGGCTTGACAGCTGTCAAACCGCAAGACATTCTATGAATTCTCCAAGTAATTTAAAAGTTGCTCGGACGGAAATACGGGGTGATGTCTACTTGGCTGAAAGGGTGCCATTTGTACCTGAGTCATTCAATTCACTTGATTTTTTTTTTCCCCAGGGAATTACTTTCCTAAGGAGAAGGAGTACATTTTCCTCAATTATGAAATGGGTGCTCCGATCTAACTTGTGACTATTTCTAATCGGTTCTAGCTTTCACTGCCCCTCTGGGAAGAGAGATCCCTTTAACCATCGCTTGTCTTTGGCAATAATTACATTTGGATGTGAACCAAAAGTCCATTTTGGGATGCTGTCTTCTGTGATGTATGTATACATATGTAAAATCCTTTGAGGATCTAAGCCTTGCACTCACATACAAGTTTCCTTCTCTTCGGAGATGAAAACACTGCAGCCACGATCCATTTCAAGCAAACACAGTGCTGCGAATGCCTGTAATAGCTTGTTGGGGGTTTGGAACCAGAAGATTTTCTTAGTTATCTTGCAAACACTTTAGAAGGACCGTGGTGCCTCCCAAAATCTATGCACTGAGGGCTCATTTGCTTAAATGTCTCAAGTTCCTCCTGCTGCCCTAAGTTATGGCTCTGCTAGCTTTGTTTCCTCTCTTCTCTTACTTCTCTCTCTCTCCTCCCTGTCTCTTTTTTCTTTCTCCCGTCTCCTTCTTCCGTGGATTCGAACATGTTAGTCTCAATAAAAGGGCTTGATGTCTGCCATCAGGAAACCTTACTTCCATTTTTCCCCCCAGAAAAATGGAACCGGTTTCTTTTAACTAGTGCAAGGCTCTCCTCTCTAAAAGGTTTTTATTATTGAGTGCCCGGGGTCCTCAGTTTCAGACATTTATCTTCTAACTAAGCAGGAACAAAAGAGGGAGGCAGCCTTCTGCACCTTCTGTACCCCGACTTTCTGAGTAATCACCCAGCGGTTAAATTGAAGTGGCCACAACATCTTCTTCATTATGTCACTTTGGGCTTGCTCGTTAATTTATGAGCTCCAACTGTCAAAATAGTTTGTGCAATGGACCCTAAAAATGGTGATGAATCATATCAATCAATTGGGTTTTACAGGCCTGGTTTCCCTCACAGCAGGCCTGCCTGCTGTCTACAACATGTGAGGAGGAAAGCTGCATACACAGTGGTTGTGCCCCCAAATGAGTGCATAATACCAAAAAATGCACCTCTTCGTGGAGGGCTCTAGGATGCTTAAAGTGCCAACAATGCTTCCCTCCACCCTGTGGTCCTCAGGGTGACAGCCAGAAGCTCTTGGACCTGTGGGGAGGGATGTCCTCATGATGGAGTGCCGTGTTTTTTTAAGGGTACCGACTCCCATTGTTATAACTAGGTGGTGCTGAAATGGCATCCTTCAGAGCCCTTTGGATGAGCAATCTGGTGATGAGCAATGGAAGATGGGGGGCAAAATTCAGCTCCGACGAGACAGAGATTTTTTTCTTTTAATTTTTGGGATTATAGGACCTAAGTGGATACTCAGTAATTCATAAAACCTGTTTCCAGATTTGAAGTGCCTTCAGATACTGGCCTACTTTCCTAAAATAAATTTGTCAGAGGTGGGCCACTTGAAATGTGGGGTTTTCTGTGGCCCTTCTGGATTCTATGCCCTAGCAAGGGCTTATTTATTATGCAGATTTTTTCACCTTTTTAAAAATCACAAATTCAAGTTCATTATTGAGAACGTTGAACCATGTGGAGAGGAAGGGAGAAGAGAAAAACCCTTCCCTTCAATCCAGGGCCAACCTCTGCTTGTGTGTGCTGTAGTCTCTGCCTTCTGTGCATGCTATTTTACATAGTTGAGGCAATCTGTGTTACCATTTTGTTTCTTGCTTTTAAATTAATTCTCCAAGCATTTTAATTGTCTTGTTTGATCCCATTGTGGGTAGGTCCCCTTGTTTATTTAGCCACTTCTTCTGTGTTGAGTGGTTTTAAGTTTATCATCTTTTGCTATCAACAAAAGAGGCCACGCTGAGAGGCTTTCTGAAATAGTCCCAAGCTTAATGATCTCCTGAACTAGACACTTCCCTGGAGATACCTTCTCTCATTCCAAGAGCACTGTGAAGCCCCCGTGCCCTCTGGATATGAACTCTGACGGGGGTGCCCTTTCCTAACCTTCTCTATACAGCTAATGAACTCCTATTCATCCTTCAAGACCCGGCTGCAGCAACCCCCTCTTCTGTAAATTCTGGGTTCTCCTTCTCCATGGAGTTGGCCTCACCCTTCTTTGTGTGGGTCTCCATGTTAGCTCATCAGCAAGGTCACTGAATGGTATTTAGCTGTCTCTCTGGTCTGTCTTCCACTTGTCCATGTAATCTGTCTTGGTGATGCTGGCCACCTTGGCTGCCCAGGACTGCCTGGCTTGCATGGACGCTCCAGTTTGCTGAACTGTGCCTGGTGTGCTCACAGAAAAGCCAGTCATTTAGAAGGTATAGCTCAGGGCTTTGGATGACTGGGATGAAGCGACACCAAAACCAAAACCAAAAAACCCCCAAAACCCACAAAAAAATAAAAAAAAACAAAAAACCTCCCGACCTTTTCAAGCTCCCAAGACCCTTCCTTGATTTCCACTTCAGGCGTGAAGACATTTCCCCAAATGTCCCTGTTGTTGATAGCTGCTGTCAGAGTTCATGATGGCATTTGTACTGAAAACTCCTAATTTGATATTTCTCTAGTGAATTTAATGAGTACGAAAAAGTGTCATTTAGACCTAGTTTTCTCTTTGTGCTTTGAAAAATGAAATGCACGTAGTTATCTGTAAATGAGATAATTACCTCCCTACTTTGCTAAAGGCACCTACTAGTGATTTTTTAGCTTGTTTCACTTAATGAAAGCTTTACAAAATGGGGAGCCCAGAGCTGTTAACAGGCTTGTTGTAATAGGCTCTGAGAAAGGCAAATAAAAACCAGTTGTTCCAAACCAGTCACAGAAATAGCCTGGTGAAATGGCTGGCAGCTCAGACATAAATTTAAGTCTTGGTTGCGTTTAGAGCAAATGTAATAATAGCTGCAACCAATATTTTTAATATTACTGATCTTTCAGCAATAATTACCTAGAACTTTTAATGTCTGCAATTAGAACGCTAGCAATTCAGTGGTACAGACCAGTGGTAAACTGCACGAAATTGGATACTTGCTGTAATTGGTAATTAATCACTTTTCATTACCAGGAAGGGATGTTGTAGTGACTCTGAATAGATACATCATGCTAATTACAGGCAAACACAAACCTACATATTTGAATGTGAAGCTTTTAGGAAAATAAGCAACTCATGCCAATATTCTAGAGCTGAGAGGAGATTAGTCCACCCAATTAAAATGATGAAGAAGGGGCCGTGTCTATTTTGACAAGAACCCATCAACCCCAAAAGAGGTCCCCTTTTCCTAAGGGTGTTGATCACATTTCCATTCACTTCTGTGGGTAATTTAAATTCCCGTCCTTTATGCAGATTTAGAAATGGTTCCAAATAAATATTTACATGTGTGTGTCTCCCTTGGCGAGCTGGCAGGGTCATCGAGCTTCGTCTCCCGCCTCTGTCTGCATAACAGGCGCAGCCACAGCTCCTGCCCGGACGTCTCTCCCAAGCCTGGGCCTCTCCCAGGATGTCCCCCAGCATCACGGCCCGGCTGCCACCTTCATCCCTTCCACGGGGGCCTGTTCTGTGAAGGGGACCACCCTTCTGCCAGACTTGAGACTTCAGCAGTTTTTCTAATCTTCCCACCACCTTGCCCCAAACCTCCCTCATCTGTCATGGGGCCCTGTCACTTCTCCCTTCACAGCCTTTCCTGCCTTTGCAGCAACGCCCGCCCCCCCCCCACCTCCACCCCTCACTGCAGCTGCTCATTGCCAGGGCTCCATGATCTCTGTCACGATTGCATCCCAGGAAAATCCAGCCTATGGAAAAAACACTCATAAAAGGAAAATATGTTTATTGAAAGCTCATGTCCCCTCCCCACCCAAAAAAAATCTCATTCCATGCCTAGGTCCCCGCCCTCTATTACCACCGCTCCTGACTGTCAATAACGGAAGACGCCTTACGTAGATAACAAAAGAACCATGGGGACAGGCTAACCTGTTTCAACAAAGATGTGGTCATGGGCATGTCCTGGGTCGAGGGACAGGGAGAGGGTGGGGTTATCCCAATCTATCTTTGTCACTTTCACACTTGTGTCTGGAAGGCCAGGTCCAGACGGAAGGCAGGAGCTAAGTTTGTTGAGGGCCTAGAAGCTCTAGGCTCTCAGAGTTCTTCTTTAGACAGTGAAGAAGGAATGAAATCTTGATTGCTGGCTTTGTGAACGTTGATGTCCTTGATACATCTACTCTGGCCTGGCCAAGGTTGCCTGTGACCTGCCAACACTATCATTCCAAAATTGGGTCATGGTGGAAGGAATGGGTCCTATGTGAGTAAGCGGGCTACTTGTAGGCATAGTGGTGTGTACAGAAGCAGCCAAAACCACCGGTCCCACCCCTCTCACGTGGACCTCTGTGGCTCTTTGGGGCCTCTTACCTGTTCTTCCAGCACAAGAAGATTTCAGAGGCGTCTCTGAGCCATGGTGGTTCCGATTCCGCTCTGCTTGTCGACTTCCACACACCTGGCACTACGGGGCCGGCCTTGGATTGGAGTCAGAGGACCTTTGCCTTCCTCGTGGTGGTGGGAAAACCATCCCTCAGGGGCACATGGACAGAAGGAGGGGAGGCTTCATTTTAAGATGGACTCAGCCGGCCCTTCACCTGAGTGATGGACACCTCACCGTTTCTGCCCTGGCGGCCAGTTGGCTTCAGTGACAGGTCCATCAAAGACACACTGGAACCAAATTGATACACAGAGATTTAAAAAAATTATACATGAAATGAATAGCCAGCCATCTTGATAAAGCTTCAACTTCTTATTCTATTTCCTCCTCAACATGACCCGTTACGCGGGGCTCCTTCAGCCAGATTTCATTTTGTTCCCTATTCCATCATCGCAAGGGCCCCTGAATTGGTTCCTCACCCAGGAGCGCCATTTCAGCCGCGGTCTCTCTCCTCTGCCTTTGTCACAGAGCTGAGTAATGATGTGACAACATGTGATTGGGCGATTGATGTCAAATGTTAGCAGCAACATTCATTTTCCCCTGAAATGGACAAAGAAGAGTATTAGTCATTTAGAAATTTCGTCTAGAAGCTACACCTCACGAGTGATATTCCAAAATTGAATTGGTCTGAAATTTAAAGTGGCTTTTAAGTTCCTCTCCTCTGATCGCTCCTCAGGTCACGCAGAGTTGTAAAAGGCCGAGGGAGCAAGTTAGCGATGGGAACTGCAGATATCATTTGTTAGCTCCCTGGCTCCTCTGCAGAAACCCATTCCTCCAGTGACAGGGTGCTCCTGAGACCTAGTGTCACTTGGAGAAGAATCCGTGGGCTTTGGAGACCTGCAGATCTGAGCTCCAGGCTCGCCTCCATCACTCAGTGCTTCCTCCATGAGCCTCAGTTTTCCCATCTGTGAAATGGGGTTTATAATACTCATTATTATCAGCCTCATTTTGCAAAAATAAGAAAATCAGTTTTAGGGAGGTGAATAAGGGGTCCAAGTCATGGAGCAAGTGAAGGGTAGAGGGCAGCCCTCTCTGGGCCCATTGATTTCCCAGCTCCTGCTCTCCGCCTTGTACTGCCCTCCAGCCTCTCCAGGAGGGCCCTGGCTCTTCATATACACTCTATGTAGCTAGCCATTGTTCCTCTGGCAATAACCAATGGATGTATGTCTGCGCAGGCCTTGGGGTCAGAGATAGGGCTCTCCTGCTGTTCCCCCAAAGGTCTTTTCCAACATGGCCCTGGATGATGAGAGCTTAAATTTCCCGCTCTCTGCAATCAGCATTTTTCACGAAAAAGAAATATGTAGCAGGCGGTGCTAGTTATTTAACATCTGGGAAGGCTCTTGCTCACTCTGAGCCCTCTGTGCACTCCAAAGGTACTGATAGCATCGTTAGAAATGGCTTCCACCTACAGCTCTGATTCATGGCCTGGTTGTGATTGTGATTCATAGCCTGCTAAGAAGCGGGCATCAGGCAGGTAGGTTACCTAGAAGCTGTGCCTACGAATAAGACCACCACCGAGGGGCTGCAGCCAGATATGCTAATGAGATCAATGCAACCTTCTGTTAAAAGGTCCAAACCTCATTTGCAAGTGAATGTTAATAAGGAGGAAAAGCTTGGCTCAGGCTGGACCAGAATCAATGGCGTGACTAGTTCTTCCTCGGTTAAGTAAGATAATTTGTTCAATTTGTTTTATGTCAGTAAGTGAAGAACCCTTTACTCACTTTGATTCATGGAAGGAGGTTAGACAATGGTACAGTAGAAAGGAAATTAACATTTAACCTGCCTGCCTGGGTTTTCTAACGGATGTCTCAATATGACTGTGGTGGTGTGCGTAAATTCTCCTGATAAACCAGAATGAAACAGCAGCTATTTAAATCCCAAAGAAAACCCGAATGGCAGACACCATAATCCAAAGTGAAACCAGTGGAGGTTAGACCAGGAACTGAAGGACTCAAATCCTCATCTCATCAGTTACCTGCCCCGTGACTTTGAGCCGCCAACCCCCCCGCCCCCGGGGCCTCAGTTCCTGCATCTGTGAAATGGTCTTAGTGATGCCCACTGCAAAGGATGCTGCGAGTTTATTAACTACAACCCGCCAGCCTGTCAATTAATTGATCTAACAACTATCTGTCCACTAGGTTCTGGACAGCTTTGTGACTGTTGCCGGAGACACAGAGGGAACAGAATTGTCAGATTCCCTGGTTTAAAGGAGATTACAGTCTGATGAGGGATCCTTCAAAATTTATTATTATGAAAATGTTCAAACCTTCACAGAAGTGGGCAGAATGTTATAATGAACCGCCTATCATTCGGATTCAAGCATTAACAAGATTTTCCCACGTTTGCTTTGCCTTTCCCCTACATTTTTGCTAGACTGCTTTTTAAAAATTTTTTTAAAAATTAAAGGAAAATAGGGATCCCTGGGTGGCTCAGAGGTTTGGCGCCTGCCTTCGGCCGGGGGCCTGATCCTGGAGACCCGGGATCGAGTCCCACGTCGGGCTCCCTGCATGGGGCCTACTTCTCCCTCTGCCTGTGTCTCTGCCCCTCTCTCTCTGTGACTATCATAAATAAATAAATAAAAATTAAAAAAAAATAAATAAAGATTTTATTTATTTATTCATGAGAGACACACACAGAGAGAGAGAGAGGCAGAGACACAGGCAGAGGGAGAAGTAGGCCCCATGCAGGGAGCCCGACGTGGGACTCGATCCCGGGTCTCCAGGATCAGGCCCCCGGCCGAAGGCAGGCGCCAAACCTCTGAGCCACCCAGGGATCCCTAAATAAAATCTTTAAAAAAAAATCAAAGGAAAATATTTTTTTACTTATTATTTAATTCAATCAGCCAACATACGGTTTCAGATGTAGTGTTCAACAACCTATCAGCCGCGTATAACACCCAGTGCTCAACATATCACCTGCCCTCCTTAATGCCCATCACCAAATTACCCTACCCCCCCTCACACACCTCCTCTCCTATTTATTTATTTGAGAGCAAGTGAGCGAGAGTACAACCAGGGGGAGGGCAAAGGCAGAGGGAGTGGTAGAAGCAGACTCCCTGCTGAGCAGGGAGCCCAATGTGGGGCTGTCTCCCAGGACCCGAGATCATGACCTGAGACAAAGGGAGATGCTTAATGGACTGAGCCACCCAGGCGCCCCTGCTGGATTGTTTTAAAACAAGTCACAGACATTGTGTTTGCTTTGGGTTGCTATATAACTGATTACCATAAATGTAGCTCCCTAAGCAACACGCATTTGTTCTCTCACTGTTGCTGTGGTTCAGAACCTTGGGCACAAATTAGCTGTATCTACTGCTCAGGTTTCACAGAGTAGCAATCCCAACAGTTGAACAGGGCTGGGGTCTCATCCAAGCTCACAAGGTTGTTGGGAGAATTCACTTCCTTATGGTTATGGGACTGAGGCCCTTGCTCCTACAGGCCATCCTCTCCATAGGCAGCTGGCAACATGGCTATTTGCTTCTCCTTTGAGGCCAGCAGGGAAATCTTGCTGACATTTGTCCTCTTCTAAGGGCTCACCTGATTATCAGGCCAGCCCAGGGTCAATTCGAAGTCAACTGATTAGTAGCCTATCATAGGAATGATATCCTATCATAGTCACAGGTCTTACCCACAATCAGAGGGAGGGGATTATTCAGAGGGGGTACATAAGGAAGTATGAATCTTGGAGGCCATCTTAGAACTTGCCTACCATGAACACTTTATTCCTACAGTCTTAAATATGCATTTTTACAAATTATGGCATATTCACGTATAACTATAATTTCATGCTAAGGTCTGATAGGGATTGTTATATAGCTTAGGACATACCAGTCAGCTTAGGATAGGTCATGACAAATGATCTCCAAATCCCAGTGGCTTCTAACCATAAAGGTCTCTTTTTTGGATCATGTTCCATACTCCACATGGATTGGCTTCACTTTTTACCCTCAGACCCAGGTTGAAGAAAGAGCCCATTTCTTGGGAAAGAGATAGAGGAACATGCAAAGGCTTTTCAAGCTTCAGCTGGAGTTACTATGTTGCTCCTTCTCACCTCTTATTTGTTCATCCTGTCTCAGGGGGCTGGGAAGCACAGTCTTTCCACAGAGAGGGGCCTGATAGGAAAGGGTCATCAGCCTCAGGGGGCTGGGTGTATATTTTTAAGCAAATGATAGAATATTTCAGTTACCTTTTATTCTAGAATACTCTCATCCACATACCTTTTTTTCCATAAGCCATTGACTTGTTAGAGAAATTGATCCGTTGACATTCTATAGAATGTTCTATATTCTGGTTTTGTCTGCTTCTGTGTGGTGTCATTTCACTTGTGCCTTTATGCCCTATATTTCCTATAAATTAGGGGCAATTAGCTCTAATCTTATTTTGGGGCAAAAATACTTCTTGGGTGGTGTTTGATTCTTTATATTTTATTATATTAAAAATCATGTGATGTTTGGCGAGAAAATCTTTTTAAAACTTCATATTTTTAAAAGTAATATTCTTAATCTTATGTCCTTATATCCATTTATCAGACATTTGTCATTGATTAGGTCCAAGCCTAGGGATATGACAAGATAAACAAGACAAAGACCCTCTCTCAAGGATCTCATGGTTTAGTTGGAAGGGACAGATTTCAAGTTCAATGAGAGCAATTATGCAAGAAAAAGAAACAAAAGTATCCAAATAGGAAAGGAAGGAGCAAAAATATCTCTATTTGAAGACGCCATCATTTTGTACATAGAGAATGATAAGGAATCCACAAAATTGTCTTAATGTACACCAGCAGTGAACAATCCAAAAATAAAGATAAGAAAATAATTACGTCTACTTATAGCATCAAAAATTATAAAGTTCTTAGGGATAAATTCAGGGAAAGAATTATAAGTCATGTATACTGAAAACTACAAATATCATTGTTAGAAATTAAAGAAGATTTAAGTAAATAGAAGGACATCTATGTTCATGGATCATAAGACTTAATGTTGTTAAAATGGTAATACTTTCTAAATTGATGTATAGATTAAACATAATCCAAATCAAAATCCCAACTGGCGCTTTTTTTTCTTTGAAGAAATTGACAAACTGATCCTAAAATTCATTTGGAATTTCAAGAGACCCAGAATAGCTAAAACAACCCTGAAAAAAGAAAAAAAAAATGAAGGACTCATACTTCATGACTTCAAAATTTGCTATAAATAAAGCAATAATATACTATAAAGCAATAGCATTCAAGAGAGTCAGATGCTGGCATAATGATAGACGATAGATAAATGAACTAGAATTGAGAGTTCAGAAATAAATTCATATATTCATAGTTAATTAACTTTTGACAAGAGTGCCAAGACCATTCCATAGGGAAAGTAGAGTCTTTCAACAAATGGTGCTGGGACAACTGGATATCTACATGCAAGAGAATAAAATTGGTTTCCTACCATACCATACACAAAATTAACTTAAAATGGATAAAAGGCCAGATGTCAGAGAGAAAACTATAAAACTCTTAGGAAAAAACATAGGCACAAATATTTGTGACCTTGGATTAAGCAGTGGTCTCTTAGATATGAAACCGAAAGCATAAGCAATCCAAGAAAAAATTAATTGGACCCCATCAAAATCAGAAATTTTTGTGCTTCAAAGGACACTGTTAAACAAGGGAAAATACAACCCATAGAATGGAAAAGATACTTGCAAATTTGTATGTCTGGTAAGAGTCTAGCATCCAGAATATATAAAGAACTACTCAGCAACAACATCCAAACAACCTGATTAAAAAATGGGTGAAGAACTTGAACAGTATTTCCCCCAAAAGAAGATATACAAATGGCCAACAAGAACATGGGAAGATACTCAACCTCATGAATCATTAGAGAAATTCAAACCTAAACAAGGAGACACCACCTTGTGCCCACTAAGATGGCTACTAAGAAACAAACAAACAAAGAAAATAGCAAGTGTTGACAAGGATATGGACCAACTGGAACTCGTATTAGAACCAACACGGTTGGGTGAAAATATAAGATGATGCAACTGCTTTAGAAAACAGTTTGACAGGGACTTGAATGTTAAACATAGAGCTACCATATGATCCAGTAATTCCCCCTGAGGGGCATACCCAAGAGAATGGAAAGCATACATCCACGTAAAAATGTGTTCGTGAATGGTCACAGCAACATTATTCAAAATGGCCAAAAATCACATATCCATCAACTGACAAATATGGCATATCCATACAACGGAAAGGCAAGATGGGTGAACCGACGTATGCTACACCTTAGATGAACCCTGAAAACATGACACTAAGTAAAAGAAGTTAGTTATGAAAGACCACATATTGTATGGTGCCACTTATATGAACCGTCCAGCAGAGACAAATCCCTAAAGATAGAAAGTAGATCTGTGGTTGCCAGGTGCTGGTGGGAGAGGAGGAGTGGGGAGTGATGGCTAATGGGTGCAAGGTTTCTTTTGGGGGTGAGGAAAATCTTTGGGGATTGGTAATAATTGTTATACAACTTTGTGAAAATAGGTGGCTTCCAAGTGACAGTTCAACCCATAAGTGACAGGGACTGAATTCTGCTTGGGGACCTGGGGAGGTGTCCAGTAGAGGTAACCCTAGAGGACAACCACCGAAAATGGGGAGAAGTTCAGGGAGCCAGGCAGCAGAGACAGGTTACAAGATCCCAACCAATAAATATATTCTCTTAGTACTTGGGCTCTGCAGAGTGGCATGCTCAGGAGCTCTGCATGGTCAGCCTGGAGGCCCCCATTCGTCTTGAACCAGAACAATTCTGAAAGCACCTGTGAAATGGGGGATCTCTAGGTAAGGCTCTGTTCATGCAAGGAATTCTGTGATGGAAACCAGCCTGGAGTGAGCAATCCTCAATGTTGTTACTTGCCTCGTTAGAATACTAGTGAATCTACATTTAATAATGAGGAAGATGATGACGTCGACAATGACCATCCTCTACAATTACAGCCGCCATTCACGGGACCCTGAATATATATATGTCAGGCCCCATTCTAGGCACGTTATAGTCCCCATCTCATTTGCTTTTCACAAAAACCCTAATGCAGTGAGCAGTCTTATCCTTATTTTGCAGATGGGGAGGCAGGTTCACAGAGCTGTCTTGACCGAGTTCACACAGTGGGGGGTGTTGATCTGGGAGGTGAACTCAGATCTCATCATCTTCCTCCCTTGCTCTTGACCAGTGCTTTCCAGGATGCAAAGCCGTTTGTAAGCAGTACCTCTGTACTATAGCAGCCCTGGGAAAGAGAGCCGCTCCGTTGTCCCCATTCTACAGCTGGAGGGTCGAGGCTCTCCCTTAGTCCAGGCTGCAGAACGCTGAAATGGAAGGGATGCCCCGGGTCACAGTGAATCTGCTCCATTCCCCTGGTGCTCGCCAGCTGCAGAGGAGCCCACCAGAGCACGGAGGTTTGGCCAGTGCTCAGTGTGGCCACCCCTCCCCGGCCGTCCTTCTCAGTATACATGAGATGCTCAAATTATGATGTTTTATTCTAATGACAAAGGGTATAACAAGCACAGGAAATGGCCTGGCATTAATCTCCACTCCATCTTGTGGCAGTGACTGCAATGAAAATGAGAAATAGTTTAAGCTTAACCCATTCTCATTACAATCATAATTACATTTTGTGGTCATTCTTAGTTTCTAGCAGAACCCAACTGCTCTTCATGTCAATTTGAAAGATACAGACAGCCCTTAATTTTTCTCCAGCATTCATCTGCCCAGCCATCTGCTGAGGACTGATCTTTGGGAAGCTGAAAATTAGGCTTAAGGAACTTATCTGTTTTATGTTTTAAATGGTTTGGCACGGACCTGCTAAACATCTGGATAAATGCAATTTACATGCATGTGCCTCGAAAACATTAAATTGGGCAACTGATTTATCTTTCTAATAATATGTTTAATAGAATACTCAAATTTGGGCTCTGATGATACAGTGAATGACACTGACAACTAACCAGGAAGCTTGCTGGGTGGAGGAGCTGGGGACCAAAGGACAATCTCCCCATTTGTTGGGGCATCACTGGGGTACCGAGGAGGTATGTCCCTACATACATTATGCATCAGTGTATTCTCTGGAGTAACTACACAATGCACAGTTCTGCAGCATTCTTTTGTGGCTGTTACATACCAAATCCACTTACCAGTATCTTTCCCAATGGTTCTTTTATTCTTTTTGCACATATTAATTGTGCACCTATGGTGTGCTAGATGTTGGCCAGGAGCCAGGACCCAAAGACAAATGAAGCCAAGACCCTGTTTTCAGGGGGGTGCTTTCTTGTGGTCAATCAGAAATACAAGACAGCACAAAAGCTATGTATGGGGTGCAGGGGAGAGCCCAACCCCTATCCAGCTTCTGGGGTAGAGGGTGGATAGGGACGGTCATGCAGCAACCCAGCTTGGCCTCAACTGGTTATAGGACAGTGGATAAATCACCCGGCATCTCTGGGCCTCAGCTTTTTTTTTTTTTTTTTGCCTTTATAGATATCTACTTGTTGTTGAGAGTGAAAGTAGATAAGGTAGATGAGATGCCTTAGTAGAAGGCCTAGTGTCTACTAAGCACTCGCTAAGTGGTGGGCAGAGCTTTACTAGGAGCAGCCACGGGAAGTACATGCCAGGGAGAGGGCTCAACTAGTGCTAAGATCCAGCACTTGGAGAGAACACTTGAGCATGGCTGGGCGGCAGTAGAGGCCATATCCTGGAGCATCCTGTGTGCCAGGCTAAGGAAATTGGATTTTGTCCCAAAGACACGTAGCAGAGGGGACAGGAGAGAGGATCAGATTTGCACTTTAGAAACATAAACACAGTAGAGAATGAATCTCCCGAACTAGGGACAAGCCCAGGGGCAGGAAGGTTGTGGCAATTATTCCAAAGGAAATCTTGGGGGTGGTATGTTTTAATGGATTTCGTTTTATCATGTATGATATTTTACATAGTTTTGCTTAATTGAGCTTTTGGAGAATTTGGGTTCTTTTTTTTTTTTTTTAAAGATTTTATGTATTTATTCATGAGAGACACACAGAGGAAGGCAGAGACACAGGGAGAGGGAGAAGCAGGCTCCCCACAGGGAGCCTGATGTGGGACACAATCCTGGTCCCTGGGGGTTCACGTCCCAAGGCAAAGGCAGAAGCTCAACCGCTGAGCCACCCAGGTGTCCTGAGAATTTGGATTTTTGACTGGATGATTTCAGAATGTCTCCCGTTGGGGCCTTCTTCCCAGCCTAGTGGACAGAGCCAGGTTGCATTTTTACTGCAAGTGTCCACTTAGGGCAAGGAGTAGAGCATGGTACCATAGAGCTTGAGCTTTGAGGGCTGAGATCTGGCTTGCATTCAGATTCCTGGGGTGTGGAGGTCCCTCCAATCTCTGCAGAATACTCATCCTTGTCCAGTAACAGGAACCTGAGGTAAGTGCAGTGAAGGGCTGGGATGCGGGCGAGGCTTACGAACCTGTTCTTACTTAGCTGTGTGACTGAACCTTAGCTTGATTTCTTTGGTCCACCTTTTCTCATCTCTAAGTGAGACAACAAGGAAACAGAGGAGCTGTGGGAAGTGCTTCTGGAGGGGTGAGTTTCACAGTTATGTTTCCTGGTGTCTCTTTCTGACTCTTGGATTGGTCTTCCCCAATGGCTCAGCATTCAGCAAGTCAACATGTGTTTACATATTAACCTGCCATGCTGCTTGCTACACGCAGTATTCCGCTGTGGTTTTGATTGGTTTGGAAATGTAGCATTAGGCCTCATAACACTGTTTAAAAATAAATTCACAGACTCAGACATGACTGTTGGCAAAGGAAATCGGGGCAGTAGATGAGCACTGAAAGGGAAAACACTGTGATAAAATTGGAAAAGTAAATTAGACTTTTACAGCCAGGAAATGAGACCAGCCCTAATTGATGCAGAGAGCTTTGCACGAACCCTCAGTGGCACACGGAGGCCTGCCCTTTCTGCTACAGCTGTCTCTTCCCCCAGTCCTGAGTCATCCTCAGCTGGCTCTGAGCTGCAGCCTTGGGTTTGGCAGCTTATAATGGGCAGTGGAATTAGATCTGACCTTTACAATTGTGGCTTTTTTTTTAATTATTAAATTTAAAAATGGTTAAATCTCAAATGAGCTGAAATCTTTTGTACGAAGAACCCGTCTATCATTGCTTTTGTCCATAAAATATATTTAACCTCAACCACGTAATTAACGCCAGTGAATCCGCCAGGCCAGTTGGGTTTATTATGTGAGCAGAGAGCTCAGCCGATCTCATTTGAAAAGGACAGTGCTGGTTCCCTCGCTGGCATTTTCTTGAGTTGCTTGGCAAAAGCTATAGGCAGGAAGTTGAATTTTATCTGAATAACTTCCACTTTGCCTCCTCCTGTTCCCTCCACAATCCAGGTTGAGCAGAAAATGCTTCACAATTAGAGAGAAATGCCCTACAAAGGACAGCCAGGCTGACAGCATGTTCTGGGGGGAGAATACATGTCAGGGGCAGGGAATCAGAGGACCCAAGTCCCACCATGAAGCCCTTATGCTAACTAAAGCCCAGCCTCAGACACCCAGCTGCAGTTTCCAAACAGGGCAGAGGGGAGTCTGTGGAAGTCCAATGGCATCAACAAAGGAATTCAGGTTTCCCCGATGAAACCGAAAGGGCATTGGCTCAAGAGTCCAAGGGACTTGAATTAGGATTTATATCTTTGCTGCTTTTCGATGTGTGCATTTGGCAAGTCATTAAACTATTCTGAGCTGCAATTTTTAAATTTATAAATAAAGGTAAAATAAATAAGTCTCTACTCTGCAGAGTTATTGTGGTTTAAATGGGATAGCATATGTCAGGTTCCTAGTGTGTTGCTTGGCATGTAGAAATCAGCTACTGTTCTTCTTTTCCTTTTCTTCCTCCTCCTTCTTCTTTTCCCTCTTGGAAAATGGGTCTGCCACACCAAAAATAGCCAAATAAAAGTTGTGTGTGCGTGAAGGGGGAGAGGGTGACCTCCCTATCCAACAACAAGAGTTATTTGAGAGCTGCAGTCATTGTGAGGGTGTGCTACTGGCCCAACAACAGATGACACTCTAGGGAACCTGTGTAGAGCCCAGAAGAAGACCAGGCATAAATGGAACCACAGACCATGGTGGGTAGCATGGACTATTCAGTAAAAAGTGCTGGGAATGCTGGTCAACCATGTGGGAGAAATTGAATGAGATCCCTACCTCACGCCACATGCAAAAATCTATCCCAGATAGGTTACATATGAAAGGCAAAACTCAAATATTTTAAAAAGAAAATAGAGGATACTACTTTACAACCTCAAGGGAGGGCAGGGTTTCTTAAGCAAAACACAAAATGTTTTTAAGTTAGACCACATTCAAGTTCAGAATTTCTTTCACCAAAATCTTACCTAAACTATAACAAAAGATTAATCTATGGAATCTAGACAGATGGAAAATAATCAATCAATCAATAATAAAAAAAAAGAAACCCGATAGAAACATGGATGGAAGACCTGTGCGGACCTTTTACGGAAGAATAAATAGGATCGGCCAGTTGACATATGAAAAGATGCTCAATCTCATTCGTAATTAGGAAAATGCAAATTAAAGCCACAAAGGAACTATGTGAGGTGATGGATGTGTTAACTAACCTTACTGTGGTAATCATTTCACAATGAATACATAAATCACTGCCTCGTACACCTTAAACTTACACAATCTCAATAATTCTGGGTGAGGAAAGCATTATCAAATCACCAGCAACCTTCTACAACTAACCTACTCGTTCCACACAACCAGTCACTGAAGTTTTCTTTCTTTTTTTAAATTTTTTCCTAAAAATAAAGCTATAACTGTATTTAAGCACCAAAACACATACACAAAAGCTCACAAAGGTCTTGCATTTTATACTTGCCTGGTTGGCCGGAGAAGTCTGAGAGGATCACTTGTGACTGGGATGTGGAGACTGAGAACTCATCATAATCGCTGGCAAGAGAGTAAATTGGAAAACCACTTGGAAACCACGTTGGCATGGTCTTGTGAAGCTGAGCATGTGCATCCCCACAACCCCGCTCATGTTCATATGTAGCAGGGCACATGCCATGAGGACTTCCATGCAGCGCCACCGTAAAAGCAGAACACTGGAAACCACCATAGTGTCCCCTGATAAGAGAATGGTTAAATACACGAGGGACTATTTTATACATGCGTGAAAGTGGATGAGCTACAGCTACCGAGAGACACCTGTATGAGTCTTAGGAATTCAACACTGATCGAGGAAAGCAAACTGTGGAAGACCGCATCAAGTAAAATGCATTTAAAAAAAAAATAAAACTAGGGATCCCTGGGTGGCGCAGTGGTTTGGCGCCTGCCTTTGGCCCAGGGCGCGATCCTGGAGACCCGGGATCGAATCCCACGTCGGGCTCCCGGTGCATGGAGCCTGCTTCTCCCTCTGCCTGTGTCTCTGCCTCTCTCTCTCTCTCACTGTGTGCCTATCATAAATAAATAAATTAAAAAATTAAAAAAAATATTAAAAAAAAAATAAAAAATAAAAAAAAATAAAACTAAAGAACCAATCAACACTAAAGACTATTGTTTACATGGTGAAATGGTGAGCACGCAATTCAGATCCCTTTGGGAGAGGCAAGGGCGTGAATTAGGATGGAGCAAAGAGGGGACATTACGCTGTTGGTAATGTTCTATTTCTCCAGGTGAGGGCTGGTTTGAAGACATGCATGTTACAATCATGCTTCACACTTAACATGTTTTGTGTGTTCTTTAGTGTGTCAGGTAGCATTTAATTAAAAATAGAAGTAGAGTACTGTGGGGGAGACTAGGCCGTGGTTGGCTACAGGCGCAGTCCGGTTGGCGCTCTGGAAGGTGGGGAGTGAAGGGATCCCTGTGAAGTGTCACCCAGGAGGCTGCACTGGCTTGGGGGCATGTGGGGGGCACAGGTGGGTGAAAAGAAGTGGGGGAGCTGGAGAGGTATCACAGCTTCCCTCCAAGACCTAACAGGTTTGATGAAATCCTGGGGAAGGGGGAGCTGGGTGGGGGCACTAAATGTGGAAGCCGGGGCTCTTCCAGCATGTTCCTAGATGAAAAAGAACAGAGCCTGGAGTTTCTGGTGAGGGGACCCATTTTGCGGACGGGGGTCTCTTGGGAATCTCTCTTCCCACTTACTGTGCAATGTTTGTGTTGTACTGTGTTTGCTGTTATTAGACTCTTTAGCCGGGTGCCTGTGTGGCTCAGTGGTTGAGCGTCTGCCTTTGGTTCAGGGCGTGATCCCGGGGTCTTGGGATCGAGTCCCACATCAGTCTTCCCTAGGGAAGCCTGCTTCTCTCTCTGCCTGTCTCTGCCTCTCTCTGTGTGTCTCTTGTGAATAAGTAAATAAATAGAATCTTAAAAAAAAAAACCTCTCTAGCATAAAAAATAAAGCTGCTGTGATAGGGGAACGTCTGTGCGCTTTCACCTCAAGGCAGTGTACCTGTCAGTGGGGTGGGGATGTGGAGCTGTAGGAGGGAGTGACGGGAATGTTCCATTTCCTATAGGCATGGGGGACACAGTGGTTTTGGGAGGGGGGCTAGTGAGTCTTTTGAAATATCCATTGTTTTAGAGAATTTTCAATGAAGCAAAATAAAACAATAACACTGAAGAGTATTCTTTCAATTTTAGGGCAATTTTAGAGTGAAGACTATTCGCTCTGTGAAGTGAGGATCTGACCCCAGTGGGGGAAGATGACATGACCGTTTCTTTGGCTCCCAACCCTCTGTGACCTTTCCTTCTGGGTGTGTTAAAAACGCCTGGCTCTTCAGTATAATGGACCTGAAGAAATGTGGCTAGTCCATTGTTTCAGTTGAACATGGATTAACATCCCCGAAAGATGCCCTGACCAGACTGACGGTAATGCCTCTCACGGTCCCAGTGTGACATGGCACTGACCGGGAAAAGATGGGTCAGTGAAAACATTTGGAATTTGATGTGCTGTTTTCTTATTTGTTTATCCAGAAGAATCTCAGTTTGGGTTCTGCTCCTGGTCATTTAGCAAAGGTCTCAGTTTGATATATTGTCTTACGTGACAAAAGGGGCAGAGGGGCCACCACATGCCCGCTAGAGGGCTAGTCTATTTATGCCAACATTGTTGAAACTGTGTGGCTTTTTTTTTTAAATGCCATCCTAAGGAGATCACCAACACAGGTTAGCAGGAGGAGCTTACTGTCGGAAATCTGAATTTGATCGCTACCAGGGATTTTGCGTCTAATGGTGACATGAAAACCGGATTCTGACTCCCTCCCTCTGTCGTTTTCCTGTCAGCTTCCCTATTTAAGTTTGGTTAAAAATGTCTGCCCCAAATTGATCTGAGCAGGGCTCAAGGAGTGAAGACAGTTTTCTGGCTTACTGCGGGTATACTTTAATTGCAAAACCTAATTTGATAATGTGTGGCTTCTCTGTGCTTTACAAAGATAGATTTTTAAACGTGCGTAAGATTAGATTATAGGAAGCCTGGGTCAGTCCCCTCACAGCCCGCCCACCCCAAAATCCTTAACACTTTCCTAGTGCTTAAAATATGGGCAAGGTGGGCAGCCAGGGTGGCTCAGCGGTTTAGTGCCGCCTTCGGCCCAGGGTGTGATCCTGGAGACCCAGGATCGAGTCCCACGTCGGGCTCCCTGCATGGAGCCTGCTTCTCCCTCTGCCTGTGTCTCTGCCTCTCTCTCTCTCTCTCTCTCTCTCTCCCTCTCTTTCTCTCTCTCTCTCTCTCTGTGCCTCTCATGAATAAATAAATAAAATCTTTAAAATATATATATATATAGGCAAGGTAACAATGGACATTGTGCTTCCAGTGTGTGTGGTGGCTCTAAACAGTTACGGGCTTTACACATGTTGGAAGCACTAGAGTCATGTCCGTATCACCGCATTAGCTAAAGGAAGTATCTTGGATCATTACTTAGGAAGATCTCTTCTGGGATCCCTGGGTGGTGCAGCGGTTTAGCACCGGCCTTTGGCCCAGGGCGTGATCCTGGAGACCCGGAATCGAATCCCACATCAGGCTCCCGGTGCATGGAGCCTGCTTCTCCCTCTTCCTCTCTCTCTCTCTCTCTCTCTCTCTCTCTCTCTGACTATCATAAATAAATAAAGTAAAAAATTAAAAAAAAAAAAAAGGAAGATCTCTTCCGCAGTGACTGGCGGAAGCACAGGCAAAGCCTACCTTTCTCTCCCTCCATGGTCAGCTTGAGAGGTAGGAGTGTGGGTAGAAAAGCCTGGAAAACCGGAGGTCTTCTAATTGTGTCTTTACAGCCAACTAGGCTACCAAAATGATTGTCTTTTTCTCTCCGAGCCTTACTGACCTGTGGCTAATGAGATTTGTGCTTCGATTAGTTGTAGAACATAAATTAGCTAATCAATGGCAACGGATTCACATTATTTCTCATCCATGAGCTCTGTTGCAGTGATCTGTATTGAATATTCAAATCAATTTCGAATACTCCAGATGATTCGGTTAATGTGGCCCGCCGGAATCCAGAGGCCTCTGTAGGCTCGCCGGAGAGGGCCAGGCCAGGCCCAGCTAACACCCTGGCCTCTCAGGGCTTCCAGAGCTCAGCAGATTGCCTTGGGTTCCCTTACCCACAGTAGTAAGTTGTGTGTAAAAGGCAAGAGAGACCCCGGGAGAGCACACATCCCGAGGTGGCCTCTTCCCTGAAAAGGAACGGGGTTAAGCCAACATCAAAAAGCCCGAGCCAATCTCAGGCTTTTGAATACGCAAACTTTGCAAAGAGTGGGTCTCGGGTCCGCATCTTCCATTTTCCTTACCAGAAAGCATATCTCTGCGCTTTGCTGTGGTTGTCTCGTCTGTACAATTAACCGGCATCTTGGCATAAAATGGGAAATTTGTACAGTCTTTAAGGCATCTGTGGGCTTTATGGTAGAAGTTCTGTTAGTACTGAAGCCACAGAAAATTAAATGTTCCCCAAAGAACTTCCAGATGTGCTTTATTCTAATGGGGTCATTATGCAGTAAATTAAAAGGCAGGGTAAATGGAACTGTAAAATTTAAATTACTCTAAAACCACATCTCTTTGCTTTGAGCATTCATTTGTGGGGTTGCATTTGCAATAAATGTGAATTAGGCAGCTGCAATAACTGTTAATCATATATTTATAAAATAGTAATGAGGAAATGAATAGCAGAGTAAGACAGCTGCACATTTCTCTAATAGTGTGTCAACTGTGAACATAATAAGATGTGGAACATTGTTTGGTGCTGGGCTGATAATACAGCTGAATGTAAGAGATCGCTTCAGCCTCTTAACTTTACATGAAATTATACATAAAATCCATAAAAGCCCATAATAATGCATTATGCCTCTGAATTGTATTCAATATTTTTCTTTGCTTTGATTTTCTGAAATGAGCTCTACTTTCACCAAAGCCATCTTCCAAGCATCAGTGAGGCTTTTGTTTCAGGCAGTGTCGGGCTTCGAAGATTGCAATTGGTTTTAAAGGAAGCAGGGCCAGTGCAGGCGAGAAGTTAATGGTGGGGCTTTGTTTTGCTCTCTCAGAGTTGCTGTGCATAGCCAGAGGCATGCCTTGTCCTGGGTCCTGGGCTAGGGCAGGGGCTGGTGACAGGCCTCCCCAGATGCCCCCTCCTCCCCCCATGTCAGGATTGTGGCGAGAGGCCACTCCCAGTCCACCAGAGACCTTGGGCTGCAGGTGAGCTTCAGCCACTGTCCAGACAAGCATCTCCTCTGGGGCCCAGGCTGGGGGCTCTCGTGGTGGAGAAATGGCTCACTGGTGGGAGCGGGGGGATGGCTGGTATTCGGAAGCCTCTGTGGCCTGGTGTTTGGACAGATCCCTTTGCAGTCACCATCTGGAAACTGGGGCCTTCAGATAGATTTCTCTCTGAGCGTCAAGAGGCAGGGAGGGGAAGGGACAGCACGATTGAGCACTCACATGGAGAGCTGGGCCTGGGCTGATCTGCTCCACAGCATGGCTGGGATAAAGCAGGAGCTCCTTATAGAGCACTCAGGGCTCTGCATGGGCTGGGCCGACCAAATCTGTCCCATCCTCACATTAAACACCCAAAAAGCCACACTCTTGTGTTTGATGGCTTTGCATGTGCTGTTCCCTTGGTCTGGAATCTTCTTGCCTGCTTGGTACACTCCAGTCATCCCCAGACTCCCCCCTCATGAAGCTTTCCAGGCTCTTGGGCACCTTTTTCTTCTTCCCTGGTACTCATTGTACTATGTGTACATCTCCATTAAAACAGCAACCTTACTGCCACCCAGGGGTATTGTAACTTGGCGTCAGGGTTTCTCCCCTCTGACTGAGGGCTCCATGATTGCACCCTGAGGTTTGGTACTTGATATACCTTGTTTTGGAAGAATGAGTGCAGGATATAGTTACTGGGGATTGCTATAGGTTTAGAGAAAATGGCCTAGATGGGGTCCACATGAACTCTGTTGGTATTTCTGGAACTAGGGTGGGTTCCCCTTTCCTAAGGACAGCCCTCAGCTCTTGGGCTGAAAGGTGGCTGTCTGCAAGGGCTGAAGGAGCAATTGTGATGGACAGAGTGAGATGTTCAATGTGGGATGTTTCAAAATAGAATGTCAAGAGTCCATAACCACTCTCTCCACTGCACAGGACTTTCGTAGGCCTTCACTGAATATAGTGTATTGGAAGAAACTGCAGCCCACCATTACCCACTGGGGGAGAGAGAGAGAGAGAGAGAGAGAGAAGAGGGAGGGAGAGAAGGAGAAGAAGAAGAAGAAGAAAGAAGAAGAAGAAGAAGAAGAAGAAGAAGAAGAAGAAGAAGAAGAAGAAGAAGGAAGAAGAAGAAGAGAAGAAGGAAGGGAGGAGGGGGAGGAGGGAGAAGGAGATCATTACACACACACTGAATGAACCATATTCATTTCCCAGTATTTCAGCGTTGCATTTTTTAACCAACATTTTTTTTATTACAAATATATAATTTGGCCATCATTACAGAAAATGTGAAAAATAGACTATGCACGAAGAAGAAAATAAACGTCACTCACAACCACCCCCTATCTGGAGATCATTCCTGTTAACATCCGACGCACTTTCTTCCAGTCTTTGTTTCATTTGGATTGTATCCATGGATCCAAATACAATCATACTGTGCATAACATCTGAAACTGCTTTCCTATGATACAGTAGGACTATTTTTCATGCCATTAGATTTTCTTCCACCTCAAGATACGTCATTCAACATCATACAACGTGCAACATAAGGAATTCCATAATTTATGTAATAACCATTCTCCTTTGTTTAGAAATTCTGTAGCTTACTTAATCATTCTCTGCATGTTTAACCATTCTCGTACTGTTTATTTAGCCATTCTTCATTTGTTGAATATTTATGAACATTTTTTGCTCTTTTAAATAATGTCATTAACACCCTTAAAAAACCGTGGCTAATTTCATAAATAAAGTACGATGCCTCGGTGTAATTTTATTTTTAGTTTATTTCTAGTAAAGTTGAATTTCTCTCTCTCTTTTTTTTTGCTTACTTACATATATATATGTATTTTCTTTTGAGATGATTAAGTACAGCCTTATTTAATTACGGAACAGGGCCAGCACCGAGTGTTTATGGGATGCATTATTCATTTAGTCTTTGTATTAACCCCATTCACAGACACTGTGGTCCGCATGGAATAAGGGGGACCACAGCCCAGCAGGGTTGAGGGTCCTCCCTGGGACACAGCGAGTAGGTGGTGGGGCCTGCTACATAGCAATGCATGATGCATCATTTTTCTGCTGGGATGCTGATGGCTTCCTCTTTAATTTAATGGAGCTGTTTGCATATTAAGTATTCAATTTTCTGGCCATGTACATACAGTGTAGTCTTTTAAATGGAAGCTGTCATGTCCTAGGGAAGGAACTTCCCCAAGAAAACCATTGCTCTTCCCATCTGACTTTGTTCAGATTCACCTATTTAGTGGCTCCACTTTTTGGGTTCTTTCCTGTTGTCATCTTGTGATGCCTTCACCATTTGCAGGGTGGGTGGAATGATGACTATTGCTTGTCTCATCATGTGAGGAAATTGAGGACCGTCCAGTGTCAGAGATTTGGCAGGCAATCTAATTAAAAACAAACAAACAAACAAAACCACAAATAGCATTAACAACACAAACCAACAAATCAAAGGAACCAGAACAAAAAGATATCCTAATATGGCAAGTCAGTTGCTTTGAATTTTGGGTAGGCTTAACAGATAAAGTATAGAATACTCAGTTAAATGTGAATTTGGATAACCAATATTAAAATTACTAGAATTGGTAAAAAAAAAAAAAGCACTTAAAAATGTTCTATGACTAGTTGACGCATACTTACCCCCCCACACACACACAAAATTATTGTTGTTAATGATTTGTTAGGAGCCTTTTAGACTTTTTTCAAATACAGTTTTATTGGGAGTCCTAACATATATAACAGATAAAAAGGGCATTTTAGCAGTATAAATTTATTTTAGGAGTTCAAATGAACATATTTTAAAATTGATCAATAAGAACCATAAAACTGTTTTGAATTTGGGTCTATGAGTTACCTTTGCAGCTTATAGCAGCTTCAGCTCCAATTCAAGTTAGATTATTCTTTTTCATGGCAGTGAATAAATTCTCTTGCCGATGGTAATTAAAAAAATAGCTTACCTTGAAATTGAAGGATACTCATCAATTAAACAGTACTAAAGGAGACTATTTATCCTGAAATGTGCTCAAAACCAAGTTGCAACACAGTTAATGCATTCGAGTATCTCCACTGCGTTCAATTGTGGCAGGCATGTGGTTATGATAAAAAATATCTACAAAGATGAATTTGAATCAATTATAAAGACCCTCTGAGTCCTCAGAAGGGGCCCATCCTAGAGACAGACTTGGGGTAGGCTGCCCTCATCCATGGCTCTGGACGATGAGACTATGTTGTGAGGGGCTGGCCAGTGCCCAATACAAAATTGTCGGTTAGCTTGGCATCGAGAGGCTCTTCTTGAAGCATGTGCCCAAGGCTTGCCGTAGTAGCATCAGCGCTGGCTCCGAGTGAGGGCCTGTGTCATAGGAGCCTGTCAATGCCCGATCATGGTCTGCTTTTCCCTCTGGAATAGACATGAGTACCGCTTACTGAGCAACTGCTAAGTGCCAGGCCTTGTGTGGTGACTTTACATCATTGGAAATGTACTGTGATGGAGAAATTAAGTGTGCTTACATTAATCCCAGGCAGAGGAGTGAGTGTGACTGGAAGGGACACTCTGGAAAGCCTATTAGGGTGGGTGACCAGAGCTGAAGGACTTTCTGGGAGGGTGGGTCTGGTAAACCACATAGGCTTGGTTTTCACGCGTGGGCTACTCCTCTGCAGAGTGGGACACTGTCCCATGGCTTCCCTTCTGCATCCTCCCTACTAAGCAAGGCAAGATATGGCTGTGATGGCACCAGAGAATATTCGTCAAGGAGCAAACGCATAGTCTAAAACATTGTTAGCCTGCTGGGGTATGTGGCCCTATCAGTCCAAACCTATTGGAGCGTGAGGAGAGCAGTAGCTTGAAGAAGGCTGATGTCAGAGGCCACCTCTTATAACTGTGAGCCAGGCTCTTAACCTTTCTTTTTTTAAATTATTTTTTATTAAATATTTTAAAATTCTATTTATTCATGAGAGACACAGAGAGAAAGACAGAGACCCAGGCAGAGGGAGAGGCAGGACTTGATCACGACTTGAGCCAAAGACAGAAACTCAACCACTCAACCACCCAGGCGTCCTGGCCCTTAACCTTTCTGAAGTTCAGTGCCCTCACCAAAAAAAAAAAAAAAAAAAAAAAAAAAGGGACAAACAGCAACAGTGGTGATCATAGTCACCAGTTAGAGGGGATACCTTCTTGTACTACATGCTGGACACAGTGCTGAACGTGTTTCCTGTATTAATTCGTGTAATCCTCACATCTCCCCTCCCTATGCGATAGGTAATTTTATCACCCCGGTTTATAGATGAGGAAACAGAGGCACACAGGAGCTGAGACCCTTACGAGGTCACACAATGGGCAATCTGGCATCCCCATTCATGCTCTTAATTTTCGTGTTCTTCTGCTTCTGTGCCAATTGCCACCCCTGCCCCATCTCCATATGTCCTGCAGCCATGTTTATGCTGTGATCTGTCCCCTGGCCACGGATTCAACCACAGGGGACATCAGGCCCAAGCTGGGCCTTATGTTCTCTCTAAGAATATGGAGTTGGGACTCTGGGATAGAAGCTGATCTCCACTGTTTACTTAGATGCGTAGACCAGGTGGTAGGGGATGTCTCTGTTTCCCCATACAATGTCCAAAGCAGAGAAGGTGGGAATGGGTATCCAATTTCTCCAAAGAAAGGGGTTCTTTTTAACATTAAACAGTGTCTGTGGACAGGACTTCCGATACTCTGATCTTGGAATGAATGATGATTTAGGATGCTTTAAAAGTCAATAGGTAGTAAACCTTAGCATCCTTCATGGATTAAGGTTAGTCAAGGTGAAGTCTCTGCACTGTGTTAATTTGGCAGGAGTATTCTTTATTTCATGGAGAAGACGCTATGCCCACGAGGCCATTTTTCTACATGGGGGTGCATAGGGACCCCAGGGAGACTCCCCGACAGAGCCCGTCTCCTCAGGAGCCTCAGTCACATGGCTTGAGTTCCATTAGTGACGTTCTGGTGGCAACAAAGGAGACAGGTTGCACAGGTCGCTGTGGGCCTTGGTGGAGGACCGCTAATCCCCCCCCCCCCCCAGATCACTAGGCTTTGAATCTCTGTTTCTTTTTTTTTGTGTATCGGCTCCATTTAAAGTGATTAAAGTGGAGATCTGATTGGATAAGGTCATCCAAATTCCGTAAACGCCACTTCCACACAAATGAACGCTTGCAATCAATTTAATTTTTCAAATAAAATGATTAAATTCTATTATTGTCAGATCATTTTTTATTAAGAAAAACCTTTTAAAATGTTAATTATAGGGCCCCTTGAAACACTTTTATCTTCCCCGACTTTGCTCCTCAGCGGGACGTGTCTGCTTGTTCTCAACACCAACCAAAGGGAAACGTGGGCTTCCCTATTTTACAGCTGCAACTGTTCTCCTTCGCGCTAATATTTATGTGAATTTAACTTTAATTTTTCTGCCTTTCATCTTCTGAATTAGTCGCATAATGCACAGATCACTCCTTCACCGCTTCCTTCCTGTTTATTTGCCTTAACAATAGATTCATTAACTAGATTTGGGTGCTCAAGCCATGCGACCACATCCATTTCAAAGGAAGATTTAATGGCATTTCATATTTTTCTACATTAAGGAAGATTAAAGTATATTACAATACCCTTTACTGCCCTATTTTCTTCATTTTAGAAGTGGTCAGTTTTAACATTTTTTTCCCCTCTCTTTCTTTCATCTGCAGTGTTCGATAAATTGTCCGGGCCTTTCAGATGATAGTCCCAGCAAATTGAGTTCTATATTACAACTCGGACGCATTGTTTAGCCCATCAGCAGTCAGATAAAGCACCCCTATTCACACAAGACATCAAAAGAACAAATATATGTTCGAAGTGGGTAAAAAGAGGACTGAGGCTCAGATACTTCATTTTCTTAATTGTTAGTGATTATTGGGCTAGTTTCAGGGTGATCATTTTGCTAACGCTGAGCCTAGACTTATTTGCCTGATGTAATAGTGCTGTGAAATCTATATCCGTGTCTGCATAGATCTGGATCTGGATTCGTGACCACGGATGACACCATTTGCAGACAGGGCAGGTGCAGCATCTTTTAATAGCCTGAGGGGCAGGCATACTCACATTTTAATAGTGGGCAGTAATGGGAAATGTGGGATCCGGACTCAGGCCTTTTTATTTCAGTTCTGTACCACCTTGTGAAATAGTCAGGAGACTTTCAGGCATTCTCAAGCTAGAACAAGGGAGATATTAAGATTTAAGCTTTTTCAGTTTTATTTTTCGTAAGGTAGGGGAGGTCAAAGCTGTCGGGTAGCCCTCGGGCCGAAGTTTTATTCAGGTGTGCCATCTATCAACCCAGATGGTCACAGGAAACCCTCCCCCATCTCAGTAAATGCGGCGCAACCTCGCTGGACACGGAGTCTAAACAAAGTTTGGAGATGTTGGCACGATGTGGGAGGAAAGGGCAGAAGACAGATTTTACGACAGTACAATCATGGGGTGTGGGTTTTAGGCAATAAGCAGGTAGCCTAGTTTTCTCAAAAGAAAAAAGAAAATAATGGAAAAGTGTAACATTCATTCGGAGGCCTCAAAGGCATAAAAAACCCAATTCCAACTGTTATAGGTCCCTGCAGGAGTCTACAAAAGAACTAAGCTTTTTAAGTAAGAAAACTAGATTCTGGCCCACAGGGCCCTGTCACTGCTGCTTAATGGATGAAACTCTTTGGATATAAATATGCTGTTTACTTCTCAGCTTCAGCTTTCATAAAATATAACCTTTTTATGATTTACGACCCACAGAAAAACTGGAGGATGGATTTTTAGCTCTGAATTGGTTGGGTGTCAACAAGAAAAATATAGACAACATATCGAAGTAGCAGGGTGTTAATGCCACACAAAATGATGAAATTATTTTTGTTTAGAAAAGTTAAGTTTGTTCTTAAAGTTGTTGGTGGATGGCAGTTGTGAGAGGCAGGGCTCATGAAAACCTGTGAAATGTCTTCCATTTTCCTGTGCTTGGCCAATGGCTTACACGTCTGGTCATCTAGACTTCAGTCTTCAATCAGTAATGTCTTCTCGAAAAGTTTAGGCTGGCCACGGATTCTTCAAAAGTGGGAATGGTCCTTCTTTGTCTGTATCACTCACTGCTACATTTTTGGTTGTGTTTTCCAAGATCAACGTAGGAGCTGCCCTGATCCTGCACAGAAGAGATGACAAAATACGACTTTTTTTTTTCACACAGATGACCCCAGAAATGAAAACCAAAAGCCAAGATAAGCAAACAAGTTAAACCCTCAAATAAGCAAGCGACTAAAAGCAAAACCCTCAAATCAAAAGCAACCACAAATTCCCCAGTGTATATTCACAAAGACCAACCTAGTCCTCAAACACTAGACTGGAAAAAGATTGCACGCTCATTTGTCATTCAGGGATTTCGATTTGTTTTACGGCTTTCTTGTCTGGCATATAAATATATATATATATATATACATATATTTATATATATATTTCTGGCAAGAGTGGAACCACCACATGGAAATGTTTGGAGGTCAACACCATTACAGAATAATAAGGGAGCAGAAGAAATTCAGGATGGCCAGGGCATAGAGTATGCTTCGATTGAGCATCAGATCATAGTTCAGAATGGTGTCTCCCAATCTTTAGTGAGTGTGTATGTGTGGAGGTGTGGGGTAGGGTGTAGGCAAGAGCTCTTAAAAAGTATAGATTGCTGAGTTCCAACCAGAGAAGGTGCCGGACCCTTCTCCCCACCTCCCATAGCCCAGCACACAAGACCCAAAGCTTCTAGTTGGAGATCATTCCGAAGACCCATGAGAACACACCCCTGAGGCAGAACCTTGCATGAATCCCCACTCAGAGCAGATAAGGTAGACCTGACATTGGCCCAGACAGTGTCCAGGGAGCATGGCAAACCTTGAGGGGCAGTTCTTTGTAACCTCATAATCCCAGGAGGGTCTCCTTCAACCCCAGAGACCAACCTTAATTCTCAAACGTCTCCTAGCACAGACCGAGAGGTTCATTCTGCCCTCCGTACAAACAACTTCCATTTACTCAGCCCACATTGGGTCCTTGCCTAACCTTGTGGCGTGGGAAGGACGTAGTCATGTTGAAGACCTTGTTTTACCAGTGGAGGCTCCCAAACAGCATTTTGTTACTTTTCCAATTTAAATTAAATTAACTCCAAACCTCATGGCTCCAGTTTCAAGAATGCCCTTCTTTGCTTTCCAGGGACTTTCCTCCCAGGAACGCAGGGTCCATGTGTAGGCCAAGGGATCAGTCCTGTGATTGTCTCCTTCCTATATTTTATATCAGTTATCTGGACATGACCAGAATTGCACATGGTATCTAAAGCATCACCATTGCCGTCATCGTCGTCATCATCATCATCATCATCACGGTCACATCTTGAGAACTGTTTAATGTACACAACTGCACGTATCCCCAGAACAATCCTGAGGGATCTGTGGTGTGGGATGATTGCCTCCATTTTACAGGTGCAGAAACTGAGCTTTAGAGGTTATAGCTTGGTCAGGATCACACAGAAAGTGCGATCTCTTGCACACAATGAAGCTAGCTGTCCCTGGCAAAGATATGTCAAGAACAAGAGCTGAGAATGTTTTGGGGTGAGGACACCAAGCTGGCAGGCTCTCTCTGCTGTATAGCAGTGCCTTGCAGAGATGGATATACCAACTACCAGATCTGTTCCAGATGAGCTAGCTGCCCTTAATTTCTCTGGGTCAGGGAGAAGGCCCCACCCAAAGGGGTGGGCACGGGCTGCAGAGCTGGGAAGACAGAGGTCTCTTTGCCATCTTCAGGGCTCAGTCTAGAAATTCTGGGTGGTCAAGGAAGAAGAATCAGGTTTGACTCAGACTGGAGAGATGCTGAGGGTGGAGCTGAGGGCTACTTAAGTGGGATCTCTTCCCTAGGATCCTGACAATGCCCTTGAATTATTCTTCCCCAAGACCTGGGTCGGGAAACTTGCTAAGCATTCTGAAAGCACTGATAGCTCAGTGTGGCCCTCAAGAGAGGTTTGCAGACCTGTTGTGGGAGGGCCTGCAAACGTGTGGGGGATGAAGTGTCCTCACTGCTGGGGGCCACAGGGCTTTGGGTATGAGGAGCCTAGATGGGCTTCCCTTTGTGTGTCCTACCATGGTGCTGGGCATCCTGGTATATATTTAAAAAATGGCGATGAGCACCTTTCCTGCTCTTGGGGAGAGGGTGTGTGTGGGAGAGTGTGTGGGCATTTCACCTCCAGTGAGAGGTCACATAATGCACTCATCAGAGGAGCCCGTGAGGCACCAGCCCAGGAATCACCCAGGTGAGGGTCTGAGGACCAAATGGGGCAGAGGGAACAGGTGCTCTGAGTGGGGGTTGGATGGAGGAAGGAGGCCTCTTTAGACTGGGATGGGCAGCCTGGCTCTGGGCTGGGGTGAGGCTCCACGTGGGGTGGAGGTGCTGGTGGGACCACGCTGGGGAGCTGGGGACCAGGAGCCAAGGCAGGAGCCGACGTCGAGGGACACAGCTGTTGAGAAGCCAACAAGAGGTTTAATCTCTTTCAGTCTCACTCCCTTCATCTAAAAATGGGGCTCATAACATGTCCCTTCACACACAGCGGTTGCAGGCAGGGTGGGAGTTGTTTTCTTAGTTGAATTAGTTCTGGTCTTGGTTTTAGTCTCTTCCAGTGTGAATTTCCAAATGAGGGCCTGGGGGTGCGCAGTAAATATTTGTTAAGCTCTTGAGGAGGAGAGCAGGGGCTCGTGTGGCCTGCAGGACAGGCTGGTTATAGGGATCGAGGAGCCCTGCAGGCCCGTCTAGATGTGAAGTGACAGCCAGAGTGGATGGGGGCCAGTCAGAGGAGGAGAAGGTGAGCTGAACAGAGAAGTAGTGGGCGGGGGGTGGTGGGGGGGAGGCTCTGGGCTCTGTTCTCATTCTGCGGGAGGTTCCAGGGTGACTTTGGGTGAGTTCCTGAGTCAGTTTCCTTGACTAGAAAAGGCTCTTCCAACTCTGATATGTGTGTTTGGTGTTCAACTACCGTTGACCCAGCCTGCTCCCTGCCAGGCCCTGTCACCCAGGCCACCATGTTGTGAGATAACTGCCCATTTTACAGATATGGAAACCAAGACCAGGGTGCAAGCCTGGCAGTCCACAAATGCAGTGCTGGGTCCCGCTCTATCATTTTTGGTGGAATTCCATGGTCATAACCCCACAACCAAGGGATGCTGCTGTGCCAGGTTACAACAGGAACCTCAGGGGCGACCACAGAGCCATGGTCCCAGTGCTAAGTAGCTCCCAGCTTCCTGTTAACCATTAGCCTAGTGCCAAGAAGTCCATGTTAGCATGTTTACGAGAGGTGGAGTGCAGAGCACTCCTAGGGGCCTGTGAGCCGTGAGTCTTTCTGCATCAGAGGACAGTGGGCCAGGTGATCATTTCTGTCTCCTGCTTATTTCAGGATGTACTTGGTCCTGGAGAACTAAGATGAAGCTGGAAGTCAGGCCATTTGTCCCACAACAAAAGTCTCACATTTTTTCCCTCTCTTCCCCTTGGAAGTCTTTCATCTTGGCTCAGAGGGATGTCTTTGGAAGGTGGGAGCTCAGACTCCCATCTCCTAGGGCTCCTTCTGTTGAGCTTTTAGGAAAATCCATTCCCATCGCTTTTTGACCTTCAGCTGTCCTCAGAATCCCAGACCCAGTTTCCAGCCTGGCCATGACACAGCCAACTAATATCCAAAAGGAACAATTGGTAGGGAAAAAATTTCTTGGTGCTTTAATTAAAAATCCATGTTTGGCATGTGTTCAGAGGCATATTTTTGCATCTTAAAATGTTTCTTTTTCCCTTTGTAGTTGGGCTTTGCTTATAAATAGAGCTGGCTCAGAGTCACATTAATTTAATTTTATCTGTGATCCAGATCAGCCTAGAATGCTATTAATTTGGAGTTGACTGCCAGCAGAAAACAGCATTCACTAATATCCACTTTTTAGCTAGGTAATCGTGTAGTAATTAGGATGCGTGTTGTACATAATCTTGATTTAAATAATCCTCGGTTAGTTTTTTTGTCTACACAGATAAAAAAGCTATTTTGTCAGTATTTTGGAAGTAGGAAATCATCTTGATTATTTTAATCAAAATCAGCATTTGTGAATTGTGGCATTCTTTTAGGAACAATTAGTGTACAAGGCAGAGATTTGTCTCTCTGCCCTGTGTTGTAGATCTGTCTTGAATGCATTAAGATAGAGGAGAAGTGGCAGTCTTGAGGCCCCAAACACACACATCCTGGCCTCATCTCTAGGTCTTGGTGGCCTAAGGGTGAGCTTCGGAGGCAATCCCATGTGATCTCAAACTCCAGCTCTGTCACTCAGGAGTTGGGACCTTGGCAAGTACTTCTGTTTCCTCATTTATCAGTGGGGAGACTGATACCTGCCTTGGGATTAGTTATGGCATGTTGAGTTCCCTCCGTCCAGTGTCATTTCTTTATGCTTTATACGTTCTCTGTTGCATCTACTCAGCTCAAAAGCAGCCACAGACAATACGGAGATGAATGGGCATGGGTTCAGTCCACATGTCAGTTTGCCAAGCTCTGGTCCCCAGCAAGGCCTGGAATCAAATGGACACCATCTGGTCTGACACTCAGCTATCACGTGTGACCTGTGACAAAGTATGTAATGTGTCCTTTTTCCACATGAACCACGAGGTTAGAACAAGGATGAGATGAAGTACAGAGGAAAAGCTGTTAGCACAGAACCTGGCACATAGCTCAATAAGTAGCCACTAATATTCTTACCATGATGGCATGTGTCTCTTGAGCTTCACCCATGTCTTTCCTTTGATGTATAGAAGGTGACACAGGGGAAGTCACAGAGCTCTGGAAGCTCTATAGCTGGAGAGGTTGGTGTGGGAGTGTGGAACGCTGGGACCACTTCCATGACCAATGCTCAGCTTGGCAGAGTTGGTGATCACTTGTAACATGTGTCCTTTGCAGTCTATTTGTTGCCACCATGTTTGTCACATTTTGGTGCCGGTGATCTTAAAACAGCCCCAGATGCAGTGAAGTGCAGTGTGGTGTCCCTAAGTATAACAAGGTTGTAATGTGCCTTGCGCTAGGTAAGTTTCATTCAGGCACAAGTTACAGGGCTGTTGGCTTGGCCGTGAGTTTAAAGTTAATGAATAAACAACACATATTAAGTAATATGTATTTAAACAGAAATACACATAAAACAAAATATGTATTTACTGATTTTTGAAAGTATGCCCAGAGGCTCCTAGGGACCTAACTCTGTATTTCCCATAGGAGCAGGGGTTTAATATTTGCTAATTCAGTGTTTGTGGCGACTTTATCGACTATGAATACTACAGATAATGAGTATCTACTGGATTAGGTCATTGTATACCTTAGCAAGAATGATTCCAGTTGTATAATAAGAGTAGGAGCCAGATGATGGTGTTTTGGGGATTGTATGGGAGGAGTAGAAATGTAGCGAGCAAGTGTAGACATGTCCTTTGCAAAGTTAAAGTGAGAAGGGCAAGAGCAGAGAGATTGTTTTACACATGGTACATGATCTGGAAATAATTGTCCATTGAATTGAGAGAGAAACCTGAAATTTAAGTTCCTTAATGGATCCTTCTGTTTTACATTAGCTGGACCCTTCCTGTCACATTGGAGAATCTTTAAACTTAATTAAATCATTTAGTACCCTGAAGTGCATTACATGGAGTTGCCTTATTATGAGATGATATCTGGAGCTAGAACTTTGTGGCTCTCCATTTGAGACTTTTATTTGAATATCGTGTTTTTAAAACCTGTTCGGTTAGAGTTGCCAGATACAACCTCAGATGCCCAGTTAAATTCAAATTTCAGATAAACAACAAATATTTCCTTAGTATAAGTATGGTCCATGTGTGACTTGCAGCATCTGGCAACTCTGTATGATGCCTTCATAAATTTGGCCTCTTTGCTTGGATTGGTGTCACTCTGGTGTCTGTGGAACTCCTGTTTCAGGGGAGTAGAGGGATTTGGGATTTCACCTGCCCTTCTCCCTCAGTAAATTCCAACCTGACACATAGTCCACGTTTTAATTTAGACCATTGCAAATATATTAAAAATCCAGCTTGCCAAGCATAGGTGATAAACTGACATTCAGAAAGAAACCTGATTTCATTGTCATTTCCATGGCATTTATTCCTGGTAGCACACAAAGGAATGAGGCATAGTTGATTATGCATTTCCTGGTTCTGGAAACCTGCAGATCATCTTGCCTTTGCTCCTGGCCTGCTGTGTGACCTTGGGTAGGTCACTTCATTCTTCTGAGTCCTGGTCTCTGGAAGTCAAGACATTAAGTGGGGGTGGTTCCTAAGGCCCATTGCAGCCCCAAAGCCCAATGAAGCCTTGAAAAATAGGCAGATAGGATGGTCTTAATTTAAAGACCTAGAATTTTCCCATCTGGAAGGGAACTGACTTGATCATGATTAAAAAAAAAAAAAAAGATGCATTTTATTTGTTTCCTAAATGCTTAAAAACATGATTGACTGTAAGAAAGAAAAATCCCAAAACCCTTAAGGAAACGTTACATTTTATGGTGTATCCTCTTTTCCATTGAGGAAACATTTGCAATCTGTTTGGGGTAGAGTAGTGTCTGAATCATTACTGCGACTCTGCACCAAAATCAAGAATTTTCTCCTGCTGGAGAGTGCCAGAAACAGATGCTGCTGCTTCTGGGGAGCTATGCAAATGGGTCCTGGCTCACAAACCTGTAGAGGCCAGCAAGGCTGAGGCCAGGGGCCACACACAGGAGCAATAAGCATGGAGATGGTGAACAGCAAAGACTTTCTGGTGCCAGTGCTTCCTTTGTCTTCGGGCACTTGACACACTTTGTCTCTGATTCTGACTCTGGTGGCCAGCACACAGTAATCCACATGGCAGTGGCCTCATTTATTTCTCTCTTCTTGTCCAGAAGAGAGTTGGATTGGGGGACCAGGTTGGGGGAAGAATGCTTCATCTACTGAGGCTGGAGAAGAGAGATAAAATGCCTATTATCCTTATTTTAGGGATGACAAGGGTGAGGCTGGGAGAGGTTCTGAGGCTTTCTAGGTCTCCTGCATGCTCCCAGCATAGCTGGTGTCAGAACCCAAGACTCTGGCTTCTGAACTGGGTTCCAAATGTGTCTCTAGCCTAGATGCAAGAAGGGAAGAATTCCAAAGATCTTTCTGATGTTGACACTTTGGTTCCCAGAAGCATAGAGATGAAGAGCTGTGAAGTCAAGAGCCTTTGCTTTGATTACGAGCTCCAGGAGGGAAAGCCAATCTATATTTCACACATAGATTGAATTTCTGGAAGCAGGCCCGGCAAACACTTCCATGCAGTGGACTCCCTGATTTAAGGTAGGAGGCTGTAATTAAATATAACCATCCTTGAGAATCACAACAGAAATACCACATGCTAGTGAGTCTTTCCTGCTGTGCCTATCTCAGATCTTTAACTATAATGTGTGAGACATTTGCATGTATTTGCATGCATGCTTGATGTTTTGAAATGGTGCATCGCTTCAGGGATGGATTGCTTTGGTCCTGAGGACTTTAGTGGTGCAAATGAAGCCAAGTTTTCCATTTGGAGGAGGCAATAAAACACAAGAATAGAGATCTTGGGACCAGAATCTTAAATTCAGATGGCACCTTAGATCCTTAGCCTCTCTACTGGTGGGAAGCACCACCTTCCACTTGTAGGCAGGGCCTTTGCACCACTTGATCCCCTTGCTTGGGCTGTTTTCACCAAATTTGCTCCCAGGTTCATGAAGACATTTAGGGCTTGAGGAAGTGAAGAACCTGGCCTGAAGTGGGTGTGATCTCCAATTTGAGACACATTATCCCAATTTCCCCTTTTTTTCCTTAAGAGGGAGTGGACCTGGATAATCAGGGAAGATAAGACTGATTTATTTCTGCAGCTGTGAAAAGCCAGGATCCAGAGAACGGATGATGAAGGAGGTAGGAGTCGCCCAGAATGAGCTCCCAGCTGAGGAGGGATAAGAGGCAGGTGTCTCCCTAGGGGATAAAGAGGGGGGATCAAAGTTTGGCAAGAGAGTACTGAGTTTGAAATCCCCCCCCCCCCGAATATAATTGTGCAATTGTGAGAGTATAATTCCTCACTCTGAACTGTGAGAATTAGGCTGGATTCCTCTAATCAGGTATAAAGACTTGATTCAGTCGAAAGACTGGATTGTTGTGTAAACCTGAAAACCTGAAGTGTTAAATTGGGTTTATATAAATGATCAAATTTATTCCAAAGCAATTATGCCTGATATAGTGGGGGATAGGAGACTGCTAAGGACTTCACAGGGAGCATCTCATTTCACTTTTACCACACTTTTGTGAGGCCCAGACTTAGACTCATTTTACAAGTGAGGAAATTAAGACTTAGAGGCTCAAGTAACTTGCCTGAGGTCACACAGCTAAGTAAGTAGTCAGTTTTGTTTGGTCTCAAGACGCAAGGCCTTTACCATTGTAATAAACCATCTGAAAAAGGAGAGACAAAAGGAGCTTGATTTGACAAAATATGTAGGACTCCACCTAGGCAGACTTTGTAAGAATTACCATGATAACTAAGGGTGAAGATTTTACGTTTGACTTCTAATTTTTAAATTTTATTTAAAAAAATAATGCATCATGCCAAAGTGGGAAGGTTTCATCCATGTAGTGAATTCTCCAAATTATCATCTAGAGGTGGAATAGACCTGGAGAAATCATTTCATCCCACTAGGACTCCCCTTTCTATGGAGTATTTAAGGGGTATAGAACTCCAGGACTTTGAGAGTCCTCTTGTCCTGTGGTTCTATTTCCAGCCCTTGAACAGCAAATTTTTCCTGGAAGGATAGCTATCCTTTCATTTTGCCTCTAGACAAAACTCCGTAAGTGTAGGGTGTTCTTGAGCCTTGCTAGCGATGAATCTATAGTTGCCCCTAACCCACTGAGAACCCCAAGAGTCTAGCCCCTCTGGGACCCCACAGGTAGGACTGGCTCAAGGACCCAGGAGGCCAACCCTAAAGTCACTCAGGAAAGTGTGGGCCGAACTGGCTCTTATGCCCAGGCTCTTGACCCTAGGTTTGCGGGGGTTTTTACAACAATTCACAAACACTAACTGGCACATGAGAAGAGGAAGCTGCCATTCCTGAGGTCCTACAGAATTGAGAGCTCATTATAAGGCACAGTGAGAATTATTTATGGCCTTGTCTTACTGAATCACTCTTGTGAAGTTGGAAGAATCAAGAACATCTTCCTACTGTTGAATCCTGAAAACCTTGACAATGGTTATCAGAGGCTTCTAGGCTTTCCTTTTTCAAGGTTAAGTTTCTTTATTTTAGGTGGGATGATGGGAGAGACAGGAGCATCTAGGAGGAAATGAAGGGGATGGTGGAGGGTCTGGAAGGCCAGATAACAAGTCAAAACAGACTCGGGGTGGTTGGGCACAGTCATTCTCTGCAAGTACAAAAAGGGATGCTGCTCCCAGGGAGGAACTGGTTAATTTCTTTATAACCATTAAAAAAGGCTGAACTAAAACTAATGAGTAGACCAGATGAGCCTTGAGCTACCTCTCAAGTCAGAAGTCCTATGACTTGCCATGTACAAATCCCCCTTCCTATTCTTTAATTACTCTGATCATTGTCTGCAGACTCTCTCCCTCCTGCCACATAGGGACCAAAATGGATCCCCATATTCTAATGTCTGATTAAAAAAAAAATAGCCAGAGATACCATTATAACTGGCACAGGAGCTACAAGACAGCACAATTCAGCTCCTTCATTTCCCTAATAATGAATAAAATCACACCAGCAATTTCCCCTTGAATACATTTGTCAATCAAAGACCCAACACTTAGAGAGCTCCCCCCCAGAGTGTCCTCCAGGTACTATCTGTAAGCGAGAGGAGGCACACTTCTCAGCATCGTTATAACTGGAGCAAATAGGCTGAGAGCTTGTTTAATTTTTTAAAAGAGGGTTCTCCAGCTTTTGGCTGGTCTAATGAAAACTGGTCTGTATCTACTTTGACTGAATCCTTTGCACAATGACACTGCCCTGTTCTATAATTTCTGCTAATTGCCACTTGAACAAAAGCCACATTGTATAGCTTCTGGACTGCTCTGTAGTCTCAGAGTAGAACCGGCCAGAATGTCTAAAGCAGTCTCATCGTGAAAGCTTCTTCCCCAGGACTGACTGTATTTATCTATATTGCGGTGGCTGAAAGCCGATTTTCAAACTGAGTCTGAGTATGTTCCATAGAAGAAAAATTTAAGCAGAGACCCTGAGTTGGAAACTCAAATATTTCCATGCTGATGACACCACCTTTTAATATTTTGGTAGAGTAGGAATAATTGTAACTTAATAAGTGAAGTCTTCAAGAATTTCTTTCTCTTTCTTTCTTTCTTTCTTTCTTTCTTTCTTTCTTTCTCTCTCTCTCTCTCTCTTCCTCTCTCTTTCTTTCTTTCTTTCTTTCTTTCTTTCTTTCTTTCTTTCTTTCTTTCTTTCTTTCTTTCTTTCCATAGGCTCTATACTCAATGCAGAACCCAAATGTGGGGCTTGAACTCACTGCTCTGAGATTAAGATCCAAGCTGGGGTCATGAGTCTGATGCTTAACCCATTGCGCCATGAAGGCACCCCAAGAATGTCTATTTTGAAATGAGCTCATTTGCTTTAGAAATTTAAGAGATTTCATTGGAGTTTGTAGTGTTCAGAGGTCATAGTGAGTAAAATGGTGAAGTTGGAGGGTTCTGGCATGAATTTTCTCTGTGACTTTGGGTTCTCACTGCCTTCATGAATGTTTTCTGGCTGTGAAGGGCCCTGTAATGAGCTTAGATGATTAGCCATGACCAGAGAACCTTTCGTGCATGAGGTCTTGAAAACAGAGGCATGAAATTGTAGGGTTGGGATAGAGGTCATTACGGTCCAGCCACTCAACCATCCATTTTAAAAACCTAATTTCAGTATCCTCAGACTCACTCAGAGATTGGCCACCTTTGAGGACCTGATAAAAACTATGAAAACTATTCCCAGTTTTAGGTATTTCACAGACATTTTAAAAAGTACCTTAGCTCCTCTATCACTCAATTTAAGAAAATCTAGCCTGGATAAATGTGGTTGATCTTCTGGTGACTGGGCTGGATGGACTGCTATAGACTTTGTATTTCACAAAGCAATAACTGTAAAAAAAAGAGAGAAGTTTTGAGATAGAGTTGCCAGTTTTTAATTTTGCTGGGTAAAGACATAAAAACAAGATCATCAACTCACCACTATCTCATCAAAGAAAAGAAAATAAAAAAGAAAGTAGTAAAGATACAATCTTGGCATCAAGGAGAGTCCTTTAATTGAATAAATCTTTCTTTATTAGGAAAAGATTAAAATTTTCTATTTTAAAAAATTCACTCCAAATTTATCAAGCAATAGTTCTGGTGTTTGGCTACCATAGCTGTATGGGTTTTGGCCATTTCTTTCTTTGGAAAACAGTATAGAAGCTACACAGGAGAGTTTTTGTTCAAGGGGCAACTGGCAGGCACAGTGGAACAGGGCAGGGGCACCATGTGAAGGATTTAACCAAAGCAGATTCAAATCCCTTGTGCAGCATCTTTACCCACCTTTTTCTTGGTGACTGTGTACCTTTCCCTCACCACAGGCAGTGGAGGGAAATTTACTGTGTCCAAGACTGAATTTTGAGGTTGCTGTAGAATCATAATGGTGAGTTGAAACCCAACACCCACCCATTGTCCCTTGTTCTACCCTGGGCCATAGGAAACATGTTTCATTCCTTCCCCTGTGACAGCCCTTCACAGACCTAAAGACAGCCAGTCTGTCCTTCCTTCCCTGAAGACAGCCAGTGTGTCTTTCCTCCCCACTCTTTTGCCCTTCACCATGGGAAACATTTCTAATCCTACCATAATTTCAAGGCAACTAATCATCCTGATGGTGGTACCCTGGCATTCAGTTCGATTTGTCTTAAAATGTATTCTACAGAACTGAACTCCGGACCTTGGAGAGACTCAGCTGTCTTAGAGGAGAGGAGAATTATTGCCTCCCCATTTTTCTGGAATGTTGTTTTGTTTGCTTGTTTTTAAGTAAAAAAAGTCTTATTTTTCTGATTTTTAAACTCAAATTGAACTTGTGACTAAAGCCAGTAAAGCTTTTATTCTTACATGGCCCTTCTGTTGGTTGTCTCATTTTACAAATGTGCGCATTTCATCTTTTTTTCCCCAACCCTGTTTCTGCCCTTACCACTCTCAGTTATTGTCCAAATTGATCCCTTATGAGATAGACATTACCCTCATTCAAAACCAGACAAAAACAGTACAGAAAACAAACCAAAACTACAGTTCAATACATTTCATGAATATAGATGCAAAAATGCTTACAAAAGATTAGCAAACTGAATTCAGCCATACAAAAAAAAGGGTAATACATCATGATCAAATGGGGTTCATACCAGGAATATAAGGCTAAGTTTAAAATTAAGAATCAACCAACATATGTGGTATAGGCAGGGGCCTGCGTTGGTCTTCTGGATGAAGGTCTCACCAAATGAAATCTTACCATTTACAATGATGTGCATGGAGCTAGAGAGAATGTCAGTCAGAGAAAGACAAATACCATATAGTTTCATGCATATCTGGAATTTAAGAAACAAACAAATCAACATAGTGGGGAAAAGAGAGACAAACCAAAAAGCAGATTCCTAACTGTAGAGAGCAAACTAATGATTACTAGAGGGAGGTGCATGGGGAGATGGCTTAAATAGGTGATGGGTATTAAGGAGGGCATTTGTGGTGTGCACTGGTGTTGTATGTAAGTGATGAATCACTAAATTCTACACCTGAAATGAATATTCAACTGGAATTTATTTATTTGTTTTAAAGATTTTTTTTGTTTACTCAAGAGAGACACACACAGAGAGAGAGACATACATAGGCAGAGGGAGAAGCAGGCTCCCTGTAGGGAGCCTGTTGTGGGACTAGATCCTTGGACCCAGCATTACATCCTGAGCTGAAGGCAGATGCTCAACTCCTGAGCCACCTAGGCATCCTTTAACCTGAATTTAATTAAAAACTTGGAAAAAATAAAAAATAAAAATCAACCACAGTAAGTCACCATTTGGCAGCATAAAGTAGAAAAACCATATGATAATTTCAGTTTATGTGGAAAAAATGTTTGTAGTCAACACACATTTATGATTAAAAACAACAACAACCCCAAAACTAACTAGAGACAGAAGGAAATGTCTTCAACTTGTTAAAAGATATCTATGAAAAACCTATACTGGATATCATACATAATGGTAAAAGACTAGCTACTTTTTCTGTAAGATTAGGAAAAAACGAGGATGTTTGCTCTCACCTCTTCTATTCAGCATTGTAATGAAAGTCTTGGCTAGTACAATAAGACAAGAAAAAGAAATAAGAAGCATCAGTGTATAAAGGAGGAAGCAAAACTATCATTATTAACATGATTGTTATGCAGAGAATACTAAGAAATTGACCAAAAAAAAATCTACTAAAATTCATGGTAAAATGTAGACACAGATCACTGTGAAAAAATCAATAGTATTTTTATACACTAAGTAATGAACAATTGAAAAATTAAATTAAAATACCCTTTCCATGACATAAAAACACTAAATACTTAGGGGCAAATATGAAATACATATCTTTACTGAAAACCTTAGAATGTTACTGATGAAATAAGGAAACTCTAAATAAATGAAGAGCTATACCATGCTCATGGATAAGAAAAGCCAATATTGTTTTGATTTCAGTTATCTCCCAAATAAATAAATCTGTTGATTCAATGAAATAGCAGTCAAAAATCTCACAGCCTTTTTTTTTTTTTGGTAGAAATTGACAAGCCAAAAATAATTTAAAAATAAAGTTTATTTATTAAACTTTGAACTTCTTTCATTTTAAGACTTACTGTAAGCCTATAGTAAAAAAGTAACTATCCTATCAGCATAAATATAGAAATATAGATCAGTGGAACAGAAGAGAGAGTCCAGAAATACACCCAAATATCTATGGACAAGTGACATTTGACAAAGATGCCAGAAAACTTTAGTAGGGTAAGGATAGTCTTTTTCAACAAATGGTGTTGCAAAACTTGATATCCTTGTGGGAAAAAAAATGAACTTTGCTCCTGACTCATACAACAAATATGAAGATGGATCATGGACCTAAATGTAAGGGTTAAAACTCCAAAACTTTTAGAAAAAAATATGAGAAGATCTTTGTGATTTGGGAGTAGGCAAAGTTTCTTAGGCCACAAAAAAGATAAACCTTTAACAAAAAAATTGGTAAAATGAACCTCATTAACATTTAAAACCTCTCTTCTTTGAAAGATGCCATTAAGAAAATGAATAGACAAGTCCTAGACAGAAAATATTTGATATATATATATATATATATATATATATATATATATATTTGGAAAAGGTCTTGTATTTAAAATAGACAAAGCTCAATAGCTCAATAATGAGAAGACAACTTCATTTCTTTAAAGATTTTATTTATTTACTTATTTCTTTGAGAGAGGGAGAGAGAATGAGCATGATCTGGGGGAATGGCAGAGGGAGAAGGACAAGCAGACTCCCTGCTAAGCTGGGAGCCTGACGTGGGAATCCATCCCAGGACACTGAGATCATGACCTGAGCTGAAGTTAGATGCTTAACCTACTGGGCCACCCAGGCACCCCTTAAAACATTTGAAAAGATATTTGACAAAAGAAGATGTAGGAACAGTCAATAAGTACATGAGAGAATTTCAGAATCAGTAGTCGCCAGATAAATGCAAATTAAAATCGTGAGGTACCCTACTCATCCACTAGGGTGGCTAAAATTAAAAAGGCCGACAATACTAAGTATTGGTGAGATTCTGGAAGCAACTGGAACTCTCACACATTCCTTGGTGGGAGTGAAAGAAACGGAACGATCACTTTATAAAACTTCTTGGAAGTTTCTTCACAAAGGTTAACGTACCTTATCATATGACCCCAAATTCCACACCCAGGTGTTTATGCAAAAGGAATGAAAACATTTCTTGTGTGCAAGAAGACACATACAAGAATATTCATAGAAGCTTTATTCGTAATAGCCTCGAATATCTGTCAATGGTGAATGGACGTACCAACTGTGCTGTTTCACCCGGAGGATTACATGCAGCAGTAAAAAGAAATGACCTACAGATACATGCCACATGGATGATGCTGATCAAAATATGCCAGACACGAAGGAGAACCCGATATATGATTCCATTTACATGAGCTTGTGGAATAGGAAGAACCAATCTATAGTGAATGACAGCAGAGCAAGTTGCTGCCTGGGGCTGGGGTTGGGGCTGGGGCTTGGAGTGGGGACCAACTGCAAAGGGACAGGAGGAAACTCTTTGGGGTGATGAAAATGTTCCACATTCTGATTTTCATGGTGGTTATTCAGGTGTGTACACGTATCGGAATTCTTTCAACGGTTTACTTAATATGGGTTCTTTCATGGTTTGTAAATTATCCCTCAATCAACAGACAACCCCCCCCGCCCCCCGTGTCTCCTGTATCCCACATCATCCGGGCTCTCATTCTAAGAGGGAGTACTGAGGGGTTAACCCTCAGTCCCTCAGTATGAGACTTAAAGGACCTCAATGTGCAGCGTTTCTGGAACATTCTCTGGCACGCAGGCACTGCTGTTCTTGTCAGGGTGAGCCTGCTGCTCAGCCTGCCTGAGGCAGTCCCAGTTTACTGTAGCTGTCTCTGCCTTCATAGTCATACTGCTGGTTCACACTTCCGACGATTGCTGGTTTGGATGCTAAGTTATTTGGCTGCCGGCCTATCCCGGCCTCTCACTTAAGGTGCTGTGAGAGATCCAGCCTTCAGGAGTGTGCTCGTGAGCCCGGGGGCTGCCACCACCTTCTCCCGGATGCCCTGCTGCAGGTATCGGGGCCTGTGGTTCCCTCCTGCCAGCCAGTACATCACAGGTGCTGCCCACGTGCTGGGCACCCTCGTGCTGAGTGCTCGGTGTGGCCTGTTGGCCTTCAGAACTCAAACTAGTCCCTGGAGGGTGGCATCCCTCAGTACATAACACTGCCTTTATTCACACAGAGATGCACTTGATCTAGGGCAATCGTAAGTTTTTTTTTTTTTTTTTTTTTTTTTAAGCAAAATAAGCCGAGCCCGTGTTAGGCACTGGTGATGTCATCATGACCTCTGGGCATAACTCCTCAGCATCAGCTCCAATCAATACGGCCTTCGGGTCAGGAGTTCAGCAATTCTGTTTGCTGGCTGAGGGGCCCAGGCAGGGGAGGAGGATGGGTTTGGGGCCTCGAGAGACATGATTCATTCTCCTGCTACAGTGAGAAATGGAGATTTTTTAAAAAGATTTTATCTATCTATCATCTGTCATCTATCTATCTCTCTATCATCTATCATCTATCATCTATCTCTCTATCTATCTATCATCTATCTATCTATCATCTATCATCTATCTGTCTAAGAGAGAGAGAGAGAGCAGGAGTAGAAGGGGCAGAGGGAGAAGGAGAGAGAGAACGCCAAGCAGACTCTGTGAGGAGCAGGGACCCCTATCAGGGACTCGATCCCAGGACCCTGACTGAGACCATGACCAGAGCTGAAATCAGAAGTCAAACGCTCCACGGACTGAGCCACTGCAGCGCCCCTCTTTCTTTAATGTTTTTAAAAGATTTTATTCATTTATTCATGAGAATACACAGAGAGGAGAGAGAGAGAGAGGCAGAGACACAGCGGAGGGAGAAGCAGGCTTCATGCAGGGAACCCAACATGGAACTCGATCCCAGGTCTCCAGGATCACACCCTGGTCTGAAGGCAGCACTAAACCACTGAGCCACCTGGGCTGCCCTTTCTTTAATTTTTTAAAAAATATTTTTGCTTTACTTTGTTTATTTTGTCCCCATGTATGTTTGCCTTTTCCTACTAAGGCTACCACTTGTCTTCCCGCACTGTCTGAATCCCCAACCATCACGAGTGGGCCGCGCACTGAAATGCCCACAGGGTCCCAGGCAGGAGACCTGGGTCACAACACCCCAATGGCATTTTCATTGTCTCTGCCCCCTCGTCTCAGGAGGATAAGTTTTCCCTTGGGATGGAAACCCTGTGTCTGTGAAGAGAGGAAAGGGGATTTGATGCCCCATTGGCCTAGTTCCTTTGCACAGGGCCTGTTGGCATGGTGGTCAGATAGGCACCCACAGCAGTGACCCCAGCCCAGTGGCCCTGCCAGGGTCTCTTCCAGTGGGTGTCAGCAGAGTGTGGATCTTAGAGGGTCCAGGGCTCCGGGTGCCTGGTTTGAAAGCTGCCCTCTCTCCACTCATCTCTCTGATTTCCTGATCAGGCAAGGAGCAAGGATCAGTTTGTGATGACTTTGTGTCTAACACCTGGTTAACAGTCCTTAACACCATTTGGTTGTTTGGTTGTTGTTGTTGTTGTTGTTTTTTTTTTTTCAAAATTGTAAGATTGTATTTATTTATTAATGAGAGACACAGAGAGAGAGGCAGAGACACAGGCAGAGGGAGAAGCAGGTTCCATGCAGGGAGCCCGATGCGGGACTCAATCCCGGGACCCCTGGATCACACCCTGAGCCAAAGGCAGACACTCAATCGCTGAGGCCCCCAGGTGCCCTTGTTGGTTTTGTTTTTAAACAAAGGGAGTGGGCTCCACATCAGAGCCCTCCTCAGGGATGCCCCTCTGGCTCGCAGTTTTAGTTTCCATTTTCTGGCTAACAACGATTAATAAAGCCACTTTTCAAAAACAATAAAGATTTTTTTTATAATTATGAAAACTTTTATTTTGTGTAAATTTGTGAAAATATGGAAAACTAGACAAGGTATAATTATGTTTTATCCCTCCACTGTAATATTTTCATGCTTTTCTTTTTTTTAATACCAAAATTGAAATCATGTTCTTTTTATCTTTCTCTGTTCTTTCCCACGAATGTAATAGCCTACCTATTGCTATGTTGTTGTAAGTGTAAATAGAATATTAGATGTTTCTTTTGTTTATTATAAAATAAAGTATAAAAGGTAAAACAAGAACACAAGAAATAAAAGCAATGCAATTTCTTAGGGAATGTCACTGTTAGGATTTTAACATATTTCTTTTTACTTTTTGTTCTTATAAGTATTTGTAATAAGTGCATGTAATTAAAAAAATTGAATCATGCAATTTTACAGGAACAGTTTTCATAGTTGCCTAGTATTTTACTCTATCCTGCTTTTTTTCTATCTGTAGCACGTTACCGAACCATTTTATTCCTGTGGCTTGGTTTTTTTTTTTTTTTTCGATGTTTGTGTATATATGTTGTGTATATATGTTTCACTAAACAATGTGGCAAAGAATTTTTAGAGTTTTAGATTGTTTGGTTGAGTTAGAGACCTCAAAAGAGTCATTAATTCAGGGGGTGAGCATTTTTAAGGTTCTTATATGCATCCCTCAATTGTTTTCTTAAAGAAGTGTTTTAATTATCTTCCCATAAGCAAAGTATAAAAGTTTATCACACCCTCTTCAGCATACAGAACTGTTATTTATGAGATTTTTAAAAACTAATCTGATAGGCAAAGAGTCATATTTTTTGTTTTTCAATTTGCATTCTTAAATTCCTGCTGTGAGTACCCTTGTCCCTTATGTTTGTACAATTCCTTTTTTTTTTCTCTCATTTATGAAGATGCTATGGGTCCTGGATGGGCTTATCAGGTCAGGAGGCTGGGGTTCATCTCAGGATTTGGTAGAAAAGTGAAATCTTAGGAAAGTCCCTTAAGTTGCGTGGAGCTGCCTTTGGTGTCACCACATTTCACGTCTCCAGCAGGTGGCCCTGACCTTAGTCTGTTCACCCAGAGTCTCTAAAACCAGACAGTTCAGACCATTCTTCTTTTGTACCCTAAGACACACAGGAGAAGTGAGAACAAGATGTGAGTGAGCAAAAGAGACGGGTAAGTAGACTCATGAAGATTTATTAAAACAAACAATCCTCCCCCTTGCTGTAATAAAAAAATTAATATCCCAGGACACATTAGGGTTGGTAAGGATTCACCCTAAACCCCAGAATATTCTAAGGTGACAGAGCTGGATTGGAAAGTGCATAAACAGACCTGGATGAGGATCCTGACACTACCCCCCATCAAGCTGTGCACACCTGGACAGGTTATTTGAACTCATGCTCTGCATCTGCAAAATAGGCTAATGATCCTTTCCTCTCAGGACTTTGGGTTATTACATCAAATACTGATCATTTAATGGATAAAAAAGCCAAGGCTGGCACATACAGGCCTTCAGTGAACAAGAGCTTTAAAAAACATTCCAGATTGAGGATACTGTATTCTGAATTTTCAGAAAAAAAGAAAAAAAAAGGAATCAATTATACTTTTGGTAGTTTGAGGTAAATATCTTTATTGTATTTCAATACTTGAACAAGTTGGTGAGATGATAGTAGGATTTTATATTCTCAGGAGCTTTCAATCTTCCTATCATTGATGAAAGCATGCATTTCAGCATTTACTCGAAATCTGCTGGAATTTTCAGGAGATGATTGATTTATCCCTACTGAGAATAACAGCATTTTTGGGTTTTCCTGAAAATCCAGAATAATTTATTTTTCTAAAATTTTGTCTTTTTAATCACTCAGCAGATCAAAGTTGTAGCATTAGGTTGCTTTTATTACTGGTTGGGTTTCATTAAGTGAAAGGATGGTGTTTGCTGCTTGCTAAGTGCTTCTTCACCCCCCTTCCCCCCAACTTCCTGGGAACTCACTGAAATCAGGATAACAAAAGGAGCATTTGGTAATGCCACTGAAGGTCAAGGCAAGATGCATCAGAATACTCAAAAGAAGAGGTAGGAGAAGGCCATCCTGACAGTGTTAAGATCTGGTTGTATGATAGGTGTGCCAACCCTGGCCTCCAAGAGAGCCCCTTCCTCCCTCTGTGGGGTCTCCTTCTTTCCCATCCAGAATAAAAACAGATAGTGATGGGTGAGGGCCAACAGGGGCATATAGGGGAGGCTGGAAAGAAGGGGGTGGGGTCCAGGGAGAGGAGAGGTGGGGACAAGAAGAGTCTCCTAGAGGAAGGGACTTAGTTTCTAGTGACTATGTGTGTGTGTGTTGGAAGGGGCGCTGTGACAGAATAGCTGTGTCCCCTGAAAAGGTCACTAGTGGAAGGAAACCAGGGAGCTTGTGTCAACTCTGCACCTGCCTGGGGTACGGTGTGGGTGGAAGATCTGGCTGGAAGTATAGGCAAGGGCAGCTCTGCAGCACCAGAACAGAGTGGCAAGTGGGGTTCGGGTGTGGAGGATTCCCTGAATTCATTCAGTTGATATTTTCTGGGCACCTGCTGTATGCCAAGCCCTGTGTTGCAGGCTGGGGGTGTAGGAAGCAGGACCTGGTACGGGGCACAGAGACACTAATCCAGCACAGTGAGATGGAAGCTGCCAGAGGAAGCCCACAGAGTGGAGAGTGTCAGTGCCAGGGGTCAGGAGGGGCTGCAGAGAAGCCAAGATCAGCTCAGTGAGTCTCTGAGGATGAACTGGCAGTTCCCAAGCAGATGCGGGGCATGGAACACCCTTCATCCTCTTATTTTTCAGAGCCTAATGGATGACAAAAATGGCTCTGGAAACAGATGGGGTTGGGTTGAAATCTGGGCGGGCTCTGTGACAAATTTTGTGACCTTGGACGACTGACAACCCTCTGAGACTGTTTCCTCACCTATAAATTGGAGGAATGATACCCCCTACCTTGTAGGGTTGTTTCAAAGACTGTGTGGAAACCAAGCGCATGCGTGGCCCATGTAATAATTATATTGGTTTTATATAATATAATACGAATATGATCAATGGAACAGTTGTGTCTCTGATTCAGCCACAAACCAGGCAAGGCATTTCCATTCTTTGGATCTGATTCCTCAGCTGTAAGATGGGCGCATTGGACCAAATGGCCGCCAAGCTTCCTTCCAGCTTGAGCATCCAATGAGGTATTGCTTTGCATTACTAATTGTCTTCTCCTGTAGGATCGTCCTCTTCTAGATGTTCTTTGAGCCTTTGCTGTGCCTGGAAGAGTGCCTGGCTCGTAGTTGTAGCTCAGTGAGTAGGAACTGTGTGATTATCACCAACTTGCTGTTTGCTTGAATACCACAGGATCACAAGCAGGGTTCTTATTTGAGGGTTTCTTAAGACATACATGAGACGTGAGCTCTTCCCACAGAATGACTGTCTGTGTTCTATACATGACTGAAAAGGGTATGTGGCTTTGACCTTGAGGAGTCCATGGATATCTAACTATATTCTCAGGGCAGACGCAGGCAAAATGTTTGTTTCTGGTGCCCAGAACTGCATGTTGATGGAAAGAAGATCAGAAATGGTACTTTCTTGGAGATGCCAGTTGGTTCTGGGTGAGGGGCCGCAAGGCGTACTGTGGGGAGTAGCTGGTACCCCATCTCTCTCTACTGTGCAGAGTGGCAATTCCTGGCTCCTTGGCTGTTGTCTCAGTTCATTAATCTGCCTTTTTAGTTCAATGTGTGAGTATTTCAGGCTATAAAAAACTATCCTATGGTTCATGGGCTTTGCCAGTCTAAACTTCTGTGTTCTTGACCATGTCCTTTCCTTTCCTTTCCTTTCCTTTCCTTTCCTTTCCTTTCCTTTCCTTTCCTTTCCTTTCCTTTCCTTCCCTTCCCTTCCCTTCCCTTCCCTTCCCTTCTTTTCCTTTTTCTTTCCTTTCCTTTCCTTTCCTTTCCTTTCCTTTCCTTTCCTTTCCTTTCCTTTCCTTTCCTTCCTTTCCTTTCCTTTCCTTTCCTTTCCTTTCCTTTCCTTTCCTTTCCGTTCCCTTCCCTTCCTTTACTTTCCTTTTCCTTTCCTTTCCTTTCCTTTCCTTTCCTTTCCTTTCCTTTCCTTTCCTTTCCTTTCCTTTCCTTTCCTTTCCTTCCTCTTTTTTCTTTTCTTTTCTAATTGTAGTTCCAGTATAGTTAACATACAGTGTTATATTAGTTTCGGGTGTGCAGTATCAGGATCCGCCACTCCCATACATCACCCGCGCTCATCACACTAAGCTTACTCTTAATCCTCATCACTTGTTTCACCCCTCACGCCCCCTCGAATCCTCAGTCTGTTCTCTAGGGTGAAGAGCTTGTTTCCTGGTTGGTCTCTTTTTTTCTTTGTTCGTTTGTTTTGTTCTGTAAATGCCACAGATGAGTGAGATCCACACACTTTGCAGACCCTCCTTCAAGAGACACAGAGCACCGGGGTGCCCTCTCTATGAATGTTCCAAGTCACCAACATGACTTCCACTATGTTTGTAGGCGGATGGAAATTGCATTCTACTAATGAGTGTTCTTGGACTTTATTAAAATGGGTGCCACTTTCCCCTTTAACAGGCATGGAAAATGGCCCTAAATTTGAATCCGTTCTCACGAGGAAGCTAGTATCAGGATTGAAAATGAAACAAACATATTTTTCCCCTTATTGCAGCGTTTCCATTTTGATCTTGAAGATTTCTGAGGGTCCTCTTCCTCCTTCCCTCTTCGCCACTGCATTTACCGTGCAATGCGGCAATAGGGTTTTTCTCCCTTGCAATAAGGGTGGTTGCCCTGTCATCTCCTGTTGTCTGCGGGGCTCCAGGGCATCCTCCATGTCCCTAAATAGGCTGAGTTGAACAACTCTGCAGTGGGTGAGAAAATACTCTGCTATTCACAGGATGCGGTTTTGCATTAAATGGCTCCCGCATAATCCCCTGTGGAAGCAAGAATAGGATGCATTTCTACCTGCTGGCGGCCACCTCCACAGAGTCACAGCATCCTGCTCACCTGGATTTCGGGTTATGCGGATACCAGGTCCATTGGCTTTAATGAAAGGAGGAGGGAGAAACCCACCAAAATCCCTAAAACCTTTTCGACATCTGTAATGTCCCATTTCTGCCAACCAGAATCTCACGCCAGTGATTTGCTCAACAGCTGGGTGATGACATGCTTTTTGGGTGCGATATATACACTAGGCCATTAGTCTGCAAGCAGCGGTTGTCAGCTTTGTTCCCATTTAGAGTAATTTTCTCACTAATATGGCATATTCTTCAGGGATAAAATGCATTTTCCAGCCAGATATTCCCCCTAATAGTGAAGTTGGTTTAATGATCAGATTTCAGCCCAGGGAAGGTAAGCCTGCGATTGCTGCTGGTTGTATACCGAAGCTACCAAAACCGAAAAGGCTTATTTTAAAACACATTCACATGAACAGGCAAAAACCTCTCCTTTCCAGATTAATGAAGCTCATTTGAGGGCAAACTTAGACATGAATTTAAGAGCTAAGTAAGGTACTTAGAACCTGTCGGGGCAAAGCACACATAGGTATATATATTTGAACTGTAATGATGGCTGGTAGGGTTTTAATAGGGGCGGTGATAACTGCCGAGCCACAGAAAGGCAGGTGTCTGGAGGCCAACCCTCCCTCGAATGACAACATACGATTTTCACCCCCTTCCACGTAGAGGCCTTGAATATTCAAATCAATTAGACAATTAATTCCCGCCCTGCGAACCTGCATGTCAAGCCTCAGCCTGTGGCCAATTTCTTTGGTTGAATTATAACCCCCCTGAAAAGCGGCGGTTCCTAATGGGAAAGCTGACGGAGTCTTAAGTACATGTGGCGAGTGGAGCGGCTATAATTAACTCTGCTTTGGATCCCCCCTCCCCCATTAATATTTTAAAGATTTTTAATTAAAATAATTACATGAATTTATGAAAAATACTCAAGCACCTAAAGTATTTCTACGGTGCCCCGGTCTCAGGGGCACCTTCCTGGTGTCACTTGGGTGTGGATTTCCACCCTGTTATCACCCTGGGCCAGGCTGGGCCAGCTGGGGGGAAGGATTTATTCCCGAAGCCCAGGACTTCTCCCTTTTACCTTTGTGATCGAAGCCCAGGACTTCTCCCTTTTACTTTTGTGATCGTGGTGTGAGGAGCCGCATGCCCACAACTGAGCCTTCTTGGCTTGGCAACACGGATGGTTCTTTATTTCTCTCTTGCTTTGTTCTTCCTTTCCTTTTACTCCCCACTCTGTTTATTCTCCTGAGACAAAAGCCCTTCCTTCTCCCTTCTTCACTTTGTTTACAGTGCAGCTAAGGGCGGTATAGTGTATAGTGAAGGATTGGGCGGGGGGGCGGGGGGGGATGGCAGCAAACTTTCTCTGCAAAAGGCCAGATGGGAAATATTTCAAGCTTTGCTCCTCAGCTCTGCTGTGTTAGCACAAAAGCAGACAGGGACCATACATAAATGAACGAGCGTGGCTGTGTCCCAATAAAACTTTATTTAGGGACATGAAAATTTGAATTTTCGTGTAATTTTTACATGTCACGAAACATTCTGCTTTTAATTTTTTCCCAACTATTAATTTACTCATGTCAAAACTATTGGTACCTAGCCAGCCATTACAAAACAAACAGCAGGCAGGGATTTGGCCCTCGGGGCATAGTTTGCCTATCCAGGTGGCTCTCCACCTGGGGACAGACTGCTTGGCTGTTGTGACTGTTGCAAGGTCCAAGCTGTGTGACTATGGCCCAGTGGTTAGCCCTCTCTGTGCCTCTGCCTTGTTGTGTAGAGCATGAAGATGGTGGTGATGGTACTCTCCCTGGAGTCTGGTTGTGACGATTCAAAGTGATGATAGCAACCACAGGGTTCACCGAGGGACATCTCATACTGGCTCTGGCCTTAATTTGCTCTGTGATCTTGAACAAATGACCAGACTTTTCTAGACCTCAGATCCCTCATTTATCACAACAAACAAAAACTTAAAACACCTGGGCTTGGACTAGACCATCCAGGGGCTACGTCTGGCCCCAAGGAACCTCATTTCCCTGGGGTGAGTGCTGCATTTATTGGCATCAGGGTGGTGGCCCCTGGTGGGCTTTGCTTCTTGGCACGTTCAGATTTTGCAACCGTTGAGCAAATATGCCCTAACACAGAACATTGAGTGGTGAGTTGACACGTCTTGGGCGCTCCTTGGAAGAAAGGACTGGCCCTTTTGTTTTTGTGACTGGCCCTGATGTTGAGCATTTCTAGGTATTCTGATGGATTTCGCTGTCCTCATCAGCCCTGTGTTTTACCCCATGAAATCAACTGGGAGAGGCTAAGACTGACCTCAGATCACTCAGGAATTTGAGCCAAGGTCATCCTGACTCCAGAGGCCAAACTTGAGTCATTCTCCTTATGATTGCTGCCATGTCTATATATCATCTGTACTACCGTCTACTTAATATTTTAAAAATAGTCTCACTATTTGCACTTAGGCTCCTTTTAGAAAAATTTCCTTTAGAACCAAATTTATTTTGTAGCGCAGACATGATGTGCTATTTATATCTTAGCTAATAAACATTTTTTAAAAAGTAAATGAGTTTATAATGTGGACCATTGAAAATCATCTTAAGGATGGTTGGTTATCTTAAGGGTGTCTGCTCTTCAGAAAACATTGCATTAGGCTCTGTGTTCCCAGCTAAATGTGGTCAGAGCCTTGGCATCCAGCCAGTCCTTTGGATGGCCCAGCCCTTCCTATGGCCTTGGCAACCATCTCCAACTCCCACTGGGCTCCATGTTGGGACTAACACTTGTCAGAGGACTTCCTCTATCTCCTCCCCAGCTTCCCACAAAGCCACCTTCTGCAGCTGCCAAGTAGACTAGCTCCCTGGTCACCAGATTGGACTCTAGAGCTCATCTTCTAGAGCCATCCTTCCTGTCACCACTGCTCCCCACTCCAACAAGGGATGTTCTTGACATCTTCTTCTTCTCCTTCTTCTCCTTCTTCTTCTTCTTCTTCTCCTCCTTCTTCTTCTTCTTCTTCTTCTGATGCTCTCGACTTCCGAGTGCCTAGGAAAATGTCCATTTTTGGTCCCATCTACTTAACAGCTCAGCGCCATGGAAAGAATCCCAGGCTCCCTGAGATCTGCATTCTGATCCCGAATGGGCCTCTTGCCAGCTATGTGGTCTCACTCAGAAAGCCTGACTCCCTGTAAGCTTCAATCCGCCTACCTGTAAGATGCGGGTAGTAGGACAATGTTTTTCAGGAGGTACAAGGGAAAGGTCTTGAGCCTGGTAAGTAAGAAGAAGGACTGTGTCTCCATAAAGAGCAGAGGCTCTGGAGGCTGACCTGCGATCCAACCCCACTCCCCACCACTACCACTGCCTCCTGGCGATGTAACCGGGCAAGCTAGAATGTCGAAGATGGCCTGCCAGCGGAATACAGGTTCCCCGGCACCACCTCTGAGTGCTTCCTTCCCCGCACGGCATTGCTTTGTCTCAGTATGGCCCACCTTTGGATATATCCACAAATACGAGTCTTCTCCAGGAACCTGGGAGATGTCCAAGCGACCAAGTTGAGCCACTGTGGCTGCTGGCCCGCCCCAACCTGTCTGAGAAAGCCAGTGGGTATCCCCCACCAGGGCCAGGCCCCAGCCCAGTGCTACCATTGACTTGTACTTGAATCCATCTCCTGTTGATTTTATGAGAACTTCCCCTGAAAATCCCCATGCTCAAAAGACGACACCGGGGAACCATGGAGCAGCTCATCATTTGAATAATCAGCCATTTAGTGACATGTCTAGCCTAGTTTAATGACTGAATCAGTGAAAGTATGACCCCGAGTGCCGGTTAACTTTTAAAATAGCTGTGCCCACTGCGTGACACAGCCAACAGGAAGCCATTAAGGCGCTAGCAATTACCACTTCCATCCATCGGCAAAGTCCCTATTTTATTTTAATCTGCGTAAGTGCATTTTCTGCACGAGGTTAAAATAGAAATCCCTTCTCCTGAACAAGACTGGTTTTCTGGCTGACTTGAGAGCACAATTTACAACTGATTTAATTTGTTCTTCACAAACATTCCTAATGACATTACCCCGGTGCATATACAGACTGCCTCCTCTTATTCCATTAACTCCCAAATCGGGTTTAAAGACCATATTGATGCTAGATGTTATTATGGGTGATTATCAAAACAACAGACAACTCGGCAAAGTGTTTACTAACTGGTTTATATATAATTTCTGTAATAACGACAACAGATGGTAATGCTACAAACACTAAATCACGCTTTTCGCGGCTGAAACAAATTGGCAGCCTGCGGTACAGAAATGGTGTACGTAGCTATATACAGATGCCTCACTCATCAGCTATGGTGTTCATCTTATTAGGAAATGGGTCTGTTACCGCTATTACAGGTAATCTTTCCATTTACAATTACAAAATGTATATTTTCAATGAAAATGGTTTTCTGCAGCCAAGCTGCCTGAAGGATATTTCCCCCTCTAATTACCAGCCCTGCCAATGCGCGCCCCTGGCCAAGCCACGCACGGGGGTGTTTGTCCTAGTTAATGGTGGCGGCTGCATTTCACTTGCGCCAAGAGGGGTCCTCTCTCGAAGACCCTCCACCTCTAGTCGGAAAGGCCACAGTGCAGCCCAAGGAGCTGGGGGCGTCGGTGCTTCAGAAGCAGTGTGTGAACTGGGGGGAGGCAGCTGAACACGGAGGGGCCCTTCCTCATGCTCGCGGGTGTGGCCTGCGAGTCTCCAGTCCCCGGGGAGCGGGAGGGTTCAGATGCCGGAGAGACCGCGTCATCGCTAAGCTCCACCTGCATGTTTTGAAGCTGGGGAAGCTGGGGCGCCTGGGGGGCTCAGTGGGTTGAGCGGCTAACTCTTGATGTCGGCTCGGGTCTTGATCTCGGGGTCGTGGCATCGAGTCCCACCTTGGGTTCTGAGCATTGTGCGGAGTCTACTTGTCCCTCTTCCCCTCCCTTTGCACCCCCACCAATAAATGAAAAAATAAAAATAAGCTGAATGTCCAGAAGGCCCAAGGAGGAGGGGACCGGCCCAGGTCAGGGAGTGGTGGGGCCACGACCCTTACGCAGGCCCCGATTGGCAGCGCAATGTTAAGTTTCTTTTGCTCCAAGTGGGAACCCTGTGCCATGCCAGGCTCTGCGGGTCCCCCGGCGCCCTGAATGCTGAGAAAGACAGCAGTCTGGTCCCGCACATGCATCCCCCCAATTAATTCCGCAGACAGCCTGGGAAAATGAGCGTGGCTGTCCCCGCGTGAGAGGTGAGAAACTCCTGGGATGCCGGGGTGAAGCCACTTGCCTGTGATCCTGTGAAGGTCGAGTCTGGGCTTGATCACACTGGGCTTTCCTGGCTTTCCGCAGCGGGGCCTTGGTGCCTGTGGTCCCTCAGGAAGAACACAGGAACCAACACCGAGGGGCACGGGGGGCAAAGGGCAGGCGGTGTCGTGGGCATGTCCAACCTCATGGAGCTCCAGCCTTAAGTTCCTTGACATATGACCTTTCCCCCTTTCTGCCGGTGTCAGGGGGGGCCCCTCCACCAGCCAGCTGGAAGCCTGAGCACCGGGCTGGTGGGAGGAGCGGTGGTGGGGCTGCTAAGGGGCTGGAATGAGAGGGGGCTCTGCACCCCCTGGCCTGCCTGTATCCAGCTCGGCTGAGTACAGACCGTGGCCCCCCGCAGACTCTCTCTCCTTCACCTTCACCTCCAGCAGCCTCGTCTGCAGAGGACGGAGGCCGACTGCGGCACCCAACTCCTAACCGAAGCACAGGGTGGAGCTGCGGGCCTGGAAGGGGACATGGTAGGGAGTCAGGACCATGCCTGGCATTGAGCAGGGGCTTGGAGGGGGCTGGCCCCATTCGCTGCGGCCACCGCTGCCGCTGAGCTGACCCACCAGGTGCCCTCTTGGCTCTGGACGGCCCCTCGTGGAGGTGGGACACTTGCCTCTGCTAGCAGGCCCCCATTTCTGGGTGTCCCCGCTCCCGCCCCTGCCCATAGGGGTTCTCTGCTGCTCTGCTGAGACTTGCAATGACTTTGTTTCTTTCCTATTTGGGACCTCCCTTGGTCTGAGCCTGGGCCCCGAGGGCTCCTAGGTGCCTCGGATCACAGATGTCATGGGAGTGGTGGGGATAGATGAGGAAATGGAGGCCCGGGGTGGAGGTGGCCGGCAGCAGCTGCAGGGTACGTGCTCCGGGGCCCAGCTCACGCTCGGTGCTCTGCAGACACAGAGCTGAGGACTGACCCCGGACGGGACCCGGCCACGCTCTGCTGAGAAGCCAATCACGCGCTTCCCAATGACCACTTTGTGGAGGGACAAAGAGTCGTTTCCTCCCTGTAATTTTCTGCATGGAGCTCTCTCCACTGTCCCCCGGCCACCACCCTCTGACCTCGGAGGCAGCCCCGCAGCGTGGCCACACGCCCCCTCCCTGGCCCGCACAATGGGCTGCTGTTCTGGGGCTCATCACCAAAGAGTGGTGCCCGTCCTCAGTGGTCTGGAAGGAAGCACCTGGGCTGGGTAAATGTTCGGAAGGAATATACCTGGAAAATCTGGGGCCTCACCAGCAAGGCTGCACGGGCCTCCGGCGGGGCCAGGCGGTTGCCAGGGAGGGCACGAACCCACAGCGCGGGCCCCGCAGGAGCCTGTGCCTCAGGAGGGCCATGTAGCCGGTGGAGGAAGCGCTTTGGAACCGAATAGGAGTTTAAAGCCTGGCTCGTGGCTTATTTGACCAATAACAAATAAACTTCTCCTCTGTGAGCCTCAGTCTTATCTTTAAAGTGGGGATAATAGAACCTCCGTGGGACCACTCAGCACAGAATGGACTCTCACAAAACGGAAGCTTTTATTAGCCATCTCTGTGACCTCTGTGAGATTTGTGGGCTTATTAGGCATTTGACATTTCTTTCCAGAATCCAAGCCAGTGGGAAGGTCAGCTGTGCCTCCTCCAGTGGCTGTAATCTGGGAAACCCTTCCCTGGCCACATCCAAACCGAACTCACAGTCACAGACTGATTTTAACCCATTAACCTATTCCAAAGGAGGAGCCTCTTTGTATTAAACATAATACACTAGTTGGGCTCATGTGAAAATATTATCTGGATTATATGATCTGAAGGAAAATATTTGAGGGGGCTCCTGGGTGGCTCAGTCGGTTGAGCGTCTGACTTCAGCTCTGGTGATGATCCCAGGGTCTGGGATGGAGCCCTGCCTGGGTCTCTGTGCTCAGAGGGGAGTCTGATTCCCCCTCTCCCCTCCGCCTACCACTCCCCAGGATCCTGCGCACATGCATGTTCTCTCTCAAATAAATAAATACAATCTTAAAAAAAAAAAAGAAAACAAGACATTTGAGTTCCAGTGAATGAAATTTAGTCTTTTACAACAATATTTTCTTTCAGTGGGAAACTTCATCTGATGAAATATTCAGAGAGTGGATAGTAGACTGGAATCTGCAAAACAAAAGCAAAAAACAAGCCTGATAAAAAGTCTGGGGATCTCGGGCCTCAGTTTCCCCAACTGTAAAATGGGGCAGGGTGGGGTTTGAGCTCTTCCGTGCCTGAGGATCTTCTCCCAGATCTGACATTTGCCATGTCTGCAACTGTTCGCAAGTCCAGGAAGCAGCAAGAATTCCAGAAGCTGCCCTTGGGAGCCCCTGGCTGAGCAGGAACCAGGCTCTGTGGAACTTTTCCAGGCTGTGGAAACGGCTCAGAAGCGCCTTCAACACACAGCCCTAGAGGACGGCCCCCCTGGCCGTCTGTCCGTCCGCGCGGTCGCGCCGGCATAATTAACAGACATGTTGCAAAGTGTATCTAGCATATCTAGCAGGTTTTAAAAAATGCCTCTCCAAGATTATAAAAGACTTTAATTAGAATTTCACAAAGGTAGAGTCTGAGGATTTGCTAATTGCCATTCCTGGTTTTTTTTTTTTCAGGGTTGAGCGCAGCTTCAGAGATACGAAAGAGCGAACAGTGTTTTAAGGCCACAGTACAATGTGACAACAGTGATAGATATGCTAATTTCTTCATTCACTCCACTTCACTTCTTTTATTCTTTCCAATTAAAGCAAATGCTACTGAAACTGTAATTAAGCCAGGGCCGGCCCCGATTGCCTGCTGTTTTAATGAAACCCTATTGATTCTTCTTTTCTTTCTAATGGCCACACATGGTGCTCAGTGGTCAAACACATGCCCTGCTACGGTGTCCCCAGCAGAACTTAATTTTGGCCCAGGAAAATGGAAGGCCAGTGGAGAAGCTCCCAGAAGTGGCGTGGGTGGCCTGGTGAGGCTCTCAGGTCGCGAGGCCACGGTGTGAGCGCAACCCCCACCCCAATTCTGTGACCATCCAGAAGAAACGAAATGCCTTTGGGAGGAATTCAGGCGTCCTTTTTATTCTAGTGCTGGTTCCATAAGGAGCAGCGTGGTCGTTAAACTCTAGCGGCTTACCTAAGCTGGATGTTAAAATCTGGGCAATTTGGAGCTCGGCAAAATATACGCTCTTGACAGATGTTCACAAACCAGAGAGCCGCTTTGGAGATGAAGTATCGGAAGAATATTTTTCTTCTCTTTGGCATAAATTTGAGAATGAAGTTTTTTTTTTAAAAAAAATTTTTTTTAATGAAGCCTCTCTCTGAAATTATTCTTGTGCGCCCACGCCCACCCTGCCGAGAATACAGGGCTGTAATGCCCATGAAATGAGAGGGAGCAGTATTGGCACCTGGGCATTTCGATAGCTCCACAGATATTTAATGGAGCAAGTTAATATCCTGATCTGAAAGTTGGGTTTTGGGTATCGTGGATGGTTTTCTGTATCGAGCCTCAGGGGTCCCCCATGCAGGGCCTGGAAGGAAGCATGAACTCGTGGTTCCTACAGAACCCTAAGCGGTCTGAGCAGAGCGGTTGCTCAGGCTCCCTGCGGCACCCTAGCTGGTCCTTATCAGAGCCTAGGGGCTGCCGTTCTGGGCTGGGGGGTAGGAGGGACAGGGAGGCAGGACACCCATCCTGACAAACTGCGTCTTCTTTTCCTTGTTCTTCTCATGCTCCTTCTCCACCTCTCCCCACCGAATTCTTGTGGGTCTGTGAACTTCTTCCCATACTGGGGCGACTGGAGTCTGAGTGGACATGTTCTTGTGTTGGGATAAACACCTGCTGGAGAGGGGCACCTCAGTGGTTCAGTTGGTTAAGCTTCAGAGTCTTGATTTCCGCTCAGATCATGATCTCTGGGGTCATGAGATCGAGCCCTTCATCCCGCCTGGTGCTCAGCAGGGAGTCTGCTTGAGACTCATTCTCTCTCTCTCTCTCTCTCTCTCTCTCTCTCCCTCTCCCTCCTCCTCTCCCTCTCCCCCCCCTTCTCTCTCCCTCCCTTCAACTCCCCCTTAAAAAAAACAACAACGAAAACCAAAACACCGCGGGATCACAAGACTTACACCCTCCCCACCCCGGCCCAAACACTAGGGGCAGGATTGTCATGGTCCATGATTAGGTCAGCATCACCCTGATGCATCCACCACCTACCCTATTGTACTTCATTGGCTAGAAGAGGAAACAGGCCAAGGGGGATCAGATCCTAAAGTTAGGTAGCTGAGGCAGGGAATGTGGGTAAAAAGCAGATTGCTCTCCAGGCAGGATGAACAAAGATGAGCCAGTGTAATGTTGGTGCAAGGCTCGCCTTCATCATGAACTCTGGGGCACTGGTGGCTTGGCCCAGCCCATTGTCCTTTGTAAGGTAGCACATCTGTCCTCTCCCTGAGTAGGATGAAAACTCCCCGAGGGTCAGGCGGAGGGCAGGTCCCTTTCAGCATGGCTGACATTTTGGGCCGGGTCGTTCTCCGTCGTGGTGGCAGCAGGGGACAGGGGCTGTGCTATGATGCATGGTAGGATGCTTAGCAGCACCTGTGGCCTGAACCCACTGGATGCCAGTAGTACATCCCCATTCGTGACAACCAAGCACGTCCCCAGACATTGCAAATATCCTCTAGGGGAGAAGAGCGCTCCTGCTTGAAAATCACTTGTCTGGGCATTTATGTTTTGTTTGCTTGAAACACAGAACCAGTTTAAAATATGCACACCAAATGCTTTGTTTTAGTCTAATGGCTTATGCCATTGTTTACGATTGTGTAACATTCTTATTTTGAATACAAATAAAACTCAAATTTAAAGACTAGAAAAGACGGTATTGATTTTTTTTTTTTGGAAGACCCTAGAACCTTCTCCAAAGAAATTTTCAAGAAAGAACATGGGCCAAACCCCCCTGTGGTCTCAGGCTGCTCCTTGCTGGCTGGTGTGTTGGCAAGTCCCAAGTCCCCGGAGCCATGAGATTTTGTCATTAACGTGAGGAGGATGTTGTAGTGATTCATCTCCGAGGGTCCTGATAGAACTGACGTTCTTAATAATTGAACAGAAGCATAACGAGTAGTACAGATGTGAAATCAGGGCATTTCCAGTTATGGGCAAAATTCATGTCATCTGAGCAAGGTAAGGAGAGAGAGAGAGAGAGAGAGAGAGAGAGAGGCTAAGTAAGATACTGATGGGAGAAGCAGGCACCCAAAATTCATGATAAATCGTCAATATTCCCTCAATAACCCGGCTTCAAATCATCGAAAGCTTTCCACGCGGACTTCTGGATGCCCATGTCTTTGTCTAAGGAAAGTCGTACGGAAGATTGGATTCCTTTTACAGAGATTTGCTTTACCTTTATGTCGAGATGGTAAAAAAAAAAAAAAAAAGCTGTTGCATTGTGGTCCAGGACTGCTAGCATCCCTGCTGACACCGCTCGGGGTCAGGGAGGAGTGTGTTCTGAGATGTTGCAGGATTCTAGAAGCAAGGAAGCAGGTGGCACCTGAAGGGGGCCTGTCGGAGCCAACTTCCTCAGATGAGAGAGAGACAAAATTTAGGATTGTTTCAAGAGCAAGTGTAAGTTCTCGTAAAGCTGCTCTTCTTAGGACTGACCCTGGGCTTTTTGACCAAAAGGAGAGCATTTATGGCTGCTTCTCCATGACGTACAGGTAGAAGAGAAGGGCATCTATTCAGGGAAGAGCTGGCTTCCCGTATGGGCGACAACCACAAAACAAAACAAAACAAACAAACAAACAAACAAACAAAAAACAAAACCCACCACCACCACCACCAACAACAACAACAAAAAAAAAACAAACAAAAAACCAACCCAAACCCCCCCTCCCCACTTGGTCTGCCTTCATTTTATCTTTTAGGACACATCTAAAAGGAACAAGCCGGTTTTGAAACCCCGCAGAACCAATGACCTTCTTTTTACAGATAAAGAGGAAAGCCAGATTTTTTAATTGGTTTTTAAAAAATTACATGTACTTTTGACAGAGATGAAAGACCCCTTTCCTTGGTCTTACCTCTGACATCTTGCTTGTTAGGATCGGAGAGAGAAAAAAAACGGACCCCAGGAACGGAGCTGCAGGGACCCTGGGAAAAGGGGACACTATCACGCCACCGCCGAGTTCTGTCAACTGTCAAGTTAATTAGAACGAAATTAAAAACACATTTGCCAAGATGTTCCGCAGCCAAACCAGTTAAATAGAGATTTTAACAAAATTGAAAGCATATTATACCGAGATTTGTGGATCCTGGCCCGGTGAGTGAGTGCCGAAAGTGTGATAAAATAACAAAATTGCCGCCTAATAATCTATAGAATAATATTGTCAACTAATGGATTATAATAAAATAAAAGCTGTTATTAGGGTAAAACATTATAACAAAAAAAATCCAACTTTATTTGCAGCACCTCCCCCTTAATGGTTTCGAGCATTTTGAAAGGTAATTTAAACAAGTACATTGTATCCTTATTGAAACTGCTTCATCTCCCGGCTGCTGAAAATGGCTTTAACCATCTCTCCGAACAAAAGCAGCCCTAATAAGACAACAAAAAGCCCAAAGCAATGGCCCAGCGGCATCGGGCTGGGGCGGGCGGGAGGCGCGGAGCCTCTAAGGCCTCTAAGGCAGCCGCTTTCTCCTTGCATGTAATTAGATGAATTAAAAGGACAAAGTGGTTAATGTAACTGTTGTCCGGGAGGGGGCCCAGGCCTCCCCGTCCCGTCCATTTGAGGCGGGGGAGCGTGTGGCTTGTGCGGCGGCCGGGCCCAGAAGAATGCTGGCGGCCGGGACATTAACAAGCTTAATCTGCGCGGAATCTGCTCGGAGTCACGGATGAAATGTATCTTGAGCAACGCAAGGCTCCTCATTCCTGCTTCCCTTTTATATGCCTAATAAAACTTACAATAAATTAACTGCGGTTTAGTTGGCAGCCGGGCTCGCTAATCAGGCGCGAGGCGCCAGGTAGGCAAGTTGCGAGGAGCCCTCGACGGGCGCGGCTCAGCTATGCGGGAAGCGGCGGCCGCTCCTCTAATGAGCCTCCTGCCTGCCCTTTCCAGTGCCGGGGTCATCGCCCCCTTTCGTGTCTTGTAGTCACAGGATGGTGACAGGGGAGGTCGGTCGGATCCCTCCAGGTCGCTCGACTGCGGGGACCTGGGATGAGCCCTCGGGAGCAGATCTTTCCAAGACAGGTGGATGCTCCCTTTATAGTTCCAGAAGTTTCCTGGCCAGCTTTGCCCAGTGCTTTGTTTTCCACGCGTGAGCGATGCCCGCTCTTCGCGCCCACCCATCCGGGGTGCCACCACCACGGGAATGTCTTACGCCCCAAAACGCAAAACGGATTCTCGTGCGGGCCTCTGGTTTCATTCTCTGCAGAGCGGGGAACCGAACCCGTGGGGTCCAGGGCCTGCGAGACCGGAGGACCGGCGGCGGGGCCAGTGACAGGCTTTACTCCGAGGCTCTCTGCCATTTTGTGCTCTTGGCCTAACACTGACTCACAACAGCAACTGGGAGCCTTCCTTGACCTATTGGCAAATTATGACTTTGTTTTATTATAAAAAATAGAAAGGGGAAAATTAAATTCATTAGCTCCAATTACTAAATGATTCATCTGGCTGGTTAATGAAGCTGCACATTATGCTAACAAGATAAAGGCAAAGAATAACATGTGGGATCAGTGGCTACAGGCAAGCTGTGCCCTGCTCCGTTGGAAACACACAGCTGAGGAGTCTGCACCTTGAGATGGATGACGTGACCCTGGCTTGCTGGCAGGGGAGCCTGAAAGGGAGAGACAGGAAGAAGGGGTGCTCGGTCTGCCTCTCAGGGAGGTCTGAGGCTTACAGCTCTCCGGGGGGGACCCTCCTCTGGCTGTCTGGGTGGGGACGGCTGATGGAGACCTCACTGGAGGCCCCGTGCTGCTAACAGAAATGGTGCCAGGCCATCCCAGGGAGGGGTGGGCTCAAAGCTCAAGGCCCCTTGGGTTCTGGAGCTTCAAGGACCCTCCGGGTTGGGGATATGGGGTCATCCGGAGCAGAGAGGCTGCTCTCTGGGTCCATGTTCTCTATGTTCGCAGCCATTTCTGGGCCATAGTTGGCACTGGGCAGTGGAGGCAAGGCTGCCTCCTTGGGGCCAAACTATATGGATTTCAATTCTGGCTCCTCTAGGTCTCAGCTTCTGGTGCTCAGGCAGGCTTTTCCTCATCTGTAAAATGGGCACAACTATAGTGCACACTTTGTAGATTTAAATATTAGTCTTTTTGTTTTTGATTTAAGTATTGTTAGGAGTAGTTGTGGTCCTATGGCTGTCATCTCTCCCACCCCACACACCCTTTGGGCCATGACTGCACCCCATGCTTCGACACCTTTGTCCTTATCACATCCATTGTTCATGCTTCTAGATGAGGGGGCCTCAGGTAACCCCAGTGCTCACTGCACTTCTGAGCCTGGGGCGGGGAGGTGGTGGTGCTCAGGATACTACCAATTCCCAGATTTTTCACTCATTTCCCCTGAGCAAACACATACGTGGGTCATTGCTGAAGGTGTGGGCTACAGCAGGCCTGTCCTTTCACCGGACTTCACTGCCTCCACTTGGTTTCTTGGAATTCTGGCTCCTATTCTCTGATTTTCCTGATCGCTCATCCCTAACTGGCGGCCAGGAGCAGGTGGGCCTCCAGCTGCTTTGCGAATGGCCCTCAGATGACTCTGTCATTATTCCTACCGCTTGAACCGACTCAATCTGATCCTCATTCTGTAAAACAAAAACAAAAACAAAAACAAAACAAAAAAAAAACCCACATTCATCAAATAGCAAGAATAACCCAATTTTAAGGGTAACCTATTTCTATGGTGCACGGCAAAAGGAACCCGGGATTTTGAATTTGAATCCCAGCCCTCCCACGAGTTGTGTAACTTCGGCCAAATCCCTTCACCTCTTGGGGATTGGTGACGATAATGTGCCTTGCTGATGGCAGGGGAGGCTGCTAGTGAGGCTCTTTGGGAAGGGCAGAGTGTCAGGCCATGTGTCCATGTACGTGGGTGAGTCCTCTTTCCAGTCATCTGCAGTGGTGGGAAGAGGAGCATCTCTGCCGCCCATCACGTTCCTGTTTGCTGGGAGCTGGACCGGGGAACTGGGCCAGCAGGTTGAACTACAAGCTGCCTGCTGGCACAGTCGCCGTGATGCTTCCAGCACCCAGTGTAGCCAGCCTGTTGCCTGGGGAGCCGAGGATGCCAGGCGAACCGAGCCTAGAGGTTCACCTTCGCCCCTTTACCCAGAGGGAGGGTCAGCGGCCCCCTCCCCTCTCTGAGGATTAGCACCTATATTACCGTCATCATCAGAATTGTCCTCATTTGGTCATAGTCATCTCAGCCACCACTGGGGGAGCATTTACTGTGTGCCGAGACCTCCACATGTGATCCCCGCTAGGCCTCAATAGCAGGTTAAGGAAATCAGGGCGTCCCTTTATCAGCTGGCTCCTGGTTCGGAGAGATTTATTTCTATCTGTCTCTAGGGTGCAAAATAAATGCTTAATGCTGGGAAGAGTGTGAGTCAGAGACGCTTTGAGATAATTTGAGGTTTACCCGCACCTCCCACCGCCGTCACTCTTGCTTACAACCCAGGCTCTAGGCGTCGCAAGACAAGGATGGTGATCCAGAGGCATAGTTTGGTAATACCACTGAGGCTGGGTGGCTCTGAACAATTCTGAATGTTGCTGATGGTTGTGGCAATCTGGCCTCTGCAGGCATCAAATATCTTTTTGCTAAAAGATTATAGTTTTGCAAAATTACGTTAAAACCAATGAGCAATGTGAATGGACTTAGGACCTCTTGTAAATGATCTTTTTCTCAATTTTTAATATTTATTTATTTATTTATTTTAAAGATTTTATTTATTCATGAGAGAGAGAGAGAGAGAGAGAGAGGCAGAGACACAGGCAGAGGGAGAAGCAGGCTCCCTGCTGGGAACCCGATGCAGGACTCGATCCCAGGATCCCAGGATCATGCCCTGAGCCAAAGGCAGACGCCCAACCACTGAGCCACCCAGGGGCCCCTCCTCGATATAATTTAATATAAACCTGTGCTTTGTATGTAAGGTGGAAGCCTTCATCTTATGATGTCCCAGAAAGTCCATGAAAAATGAAGTGAATGTAAGAACCTTAAAAATCTTTAAAAAGTAAAAATATTAAAATGAAGCATGAATAACATGTTGCTTTAGAGTTTGGGGTTTTGCTGTTTGCTTTTAGTATTTTCTTCTTTCTTTCTTTCTTTCTTTCTTTCTTTCTTTCTTTCTTTCTTTCTTTCTTTTTTTCTTTCTTCACTCCTTGGTAACAACTGTGTTTAGTGTGGAGGATGGAAGAACAGGACGGCCGGTGAGGCTGTCATGGAAGGTTCGTGGGTGTCGAGAGAGGATGTGAATGAGAACACTAGGGACAGTGCTTTTGCACAAGCAGCTTCGGGTGGATCTTGGTGACAGCTCGGCGGGGCTGTCCAAGTTCTGGGCAAACCTTGGGCGCTCAGGCCAGACACACAGCCTGGGAAGTCTACCGTAGAAGAAGGGTCAAGAGACATTCAAGGATGAAGTGGGCAGTGGGTGTGGGGCAGGAAGCCAGGCAAGGGCAAGGCTGACGGGCAGTGAGTCCCCCAGTGCAGGGGCTAGAGCACTAGTGAGTGAGACGTCTGGCCTCCTGGACCTTCCTGCGGTGTGTCTACACCCAGCTTGCAGGTGCGGGGCAAGGCCCTGATTGATACCAGGAAAGGGGAGCCCAGGGACCGTGGGAGACCCTGATTCCGGGAAGCAGGAGGACATGGTGCTTTACCACGTGTGCTTCTGCTTCCTGGTCGGAGAGCAGGTCACTAGGCCTTTCATCTCAGAGCCTGGGAGGGGACGGGCAGGGGAGATCCCAGGCTCTAGACTAGAGCAGCCGCTTCGCATAATGGGAAAGTCAGGGCTGGTGGAGGGGCCGTCTTCAAACATGAAGGTGAATTTAATGTTCACAGATTTCAAAAGCACAGTAGGAGAGGCCGTTTGGGATCTGCAGCCCTGCGGGTGTGAGACTGCGGGTGTGAGACATTAGAGCAGGAACCGTCCGGGAGGCTCAGGTTGTTCTATTCCACTGAGAAACGGCTCCTTCCTTGGCTCCCAGTTAGAAAGCTCACGAAGCCGGAAGGCTGACGGTAGAGGGGGAGGGAGGCTTAGGGAGTGAGCCAGCTGGTACGGCCTAGCACTGGCTTAGTTTGGGTGATGTCATCCATTTGTCATTCTGGATGTTTCAAAAATATTTGCTGTTCATCTTTCCCCTCTGCTAAGAGATCTTTTAGCAATGGGTTTGGAAGCATCCTCTCAGATCTTGAGTGATGCATTTGGGGAAGGTTCTGGAAGCAGGCACTGGCCTCCCATTTCCTCCCCGACTCACCTTGTGAGGGCCCCTTTGGGCATCCAGCCGGTGATCCCCCGAAGCTGCCACAGCAGATCAGCTCCGGGCGTGCCTGTCTTCCAAACTCTAGGCCCGCCCGGCAGCCCACTCCCTTGGCCTCACCTCCTGAACCAGCTGGAAACATGAGCCACAAATATTCCAGAAGGATCTTGGCTAGCAGGTGGTCACTACTCTCTGTTCTTTAAATGCCACAGCATCAGGAAGAAGCCACAACCCTTGGGCTTTCTGCTGCCACCCCCTGGGCCACTTCGCCAGGGGTCAGTGTATCCGGAGGCCTTTCTGGCCACTTGCTCGCAGGGGCTGCCCTCCGTGCCCTCCAGCTCTCTTCCTTCTGCTCCCGGATGCTCTCGCCACTGGGCGTCCTCTGTGTTCTACGTACGTATTTGTACGTATTTGTTCCTCGGCCTTGGTTCGGCTTGCTGCTGTGTCCATGTCTGGCGTTATGTGTTCGGTAAGATCTGGTCACTGAACTCAGGAAGGCACATAAGAGGCCCCAGGTGGCCACTGGGTCGCAGTCCCAACTTGTTCTTGGACAGAAGCTGCCTCTGGTCGAGACTGTGCTTGCCCGGATGGGGCAGCAGGGCCTGGCCTCTTCCCCTTCCCTCCCCGCACCCCTCTCTAGTTTGTCCTTGGCTCATCACACCCTCCGCCACTTAGAGTGAGCAGCTACTTTATGAAACGGCAGGAAATCATGAAGTTCACACCAAAGAGAGATAATTGGTCGAAACGAAACCAGTCCACCCAACACAGCCGGGCCGAGCCTATGTCTGTTTGTCTGTTTGTCTGTTGTGTTCATTCAGCAAATGTTGAGCGTCTGCTGCATGTGAGGCATATGCTGGGCCCTGGGGCACATCCAGGAGCAGAAATGAGATGGTTCCACCCCTACTTGTGGAAGCGAGCTTGCATTCCACAGGGGAGGCAGCCATTGATTAAAAATAAGTCACAGAACTAAATACGTTTTGCACCTAATCATGAGGGCAAGGAGGAAAGGTGAGGCAGGAGTGGGTCAGGAGCCTGACTTGGCAGGGGGGTGGGTGCATCTGGGCAGGATGAGGAGGTGACATTGAGGTGAGATCTGAAGGAGAAGCAGCCAACAAGGGGTGAGCTGGTGAGGGTCAGGGCACATTCCAGGGATGGGGAACAGAACGTGGGGACGCCCCGAGACAGGAAGGATGATGATGGATGGGATTGAGGAGTTAAACAAAGGACCGCTGTTTCTTCCTACTTTCTGCTGGATGCTTGTGGAAAGCATCTGCTTCATTTCTTCTGGGTCAATTTTCAAAATGAACTTGCCTTTTCCATGGTTTCCCGAACATGTTATTTTGTGCCTTCCAGAATGTACTTGGCACCCGTGCCTTCTTAAGCCTGCTCTGCCCAGGAGAAGCCCCGTTGGGAGCCCCTGGAAGGTAGCCCCTCTCTGAACCCCATCTCTACACTCTCGCAGTCCCATCCCCATCGCCTCTGGAAACCTCCCCAGTGACATCCCAGCTCCATTTCTTGGGGGAAGTTTTCAATTACAGGGTAATTGGGCTGGAGGCGTGAAAACAAACAAGTGCCAACAGTTGACACAGGGAAACCCCTTTTACCGCCTGAGAGGTAGGACATGGGACTAACAGGCTAGAGCCTCTAATGCAGCATCCCTCTTTTAAGTATGTAAACTATAACATCCCACTGTACGCTAATTATTTAATAATATAGTTAGTTAGGCCTGACGTGTGAAAATCCTGACCTGGGTAATTACGGTGCATACCGCTCTAATGAATGGCTTTGGAAGATCTATTTTCTAAAATTAGATTCTCTCTGTGACTGCCATGAGCAATGGCACCATTTTGGTGGAGGGACAAGGTGGTTTTCCCCATGAGCAGACATTGACCTTGGTGGTGATTTCTAACTGACTCTCACTGGCTGCCTAGTAGGGTGGAGCTGTTGCCCCAGACACCAGACTATAAAGCCAGAGACAATTTCTAAGTCATGTGGCATCTTTCCAGCAAGAGGGGCAATAAAGTCATCCTGCCTGGGTCTTACCTGACAGCCAAGCGTTAGAGCCTTCATCCTGCCACACGGGTTCCGCCCCAATGGTGCAGTGAGGCACCCCTGTGGGTGTGTCGGGTGTGTAGACAGTGAAGCCCAAACAACCTTCCAACTCAGCTCCCGCTTTTTTTTTTTTTAAGATTTTTATTGAATTATCTGTGAGAGACACAGAGAGAAGCAGAGACACTGGCAGAGGGAGAAGCAGGCCCCTGTGGGGAGCCCGATGTGGGACTGGATCCCAGGACCCCAGGATCATGACCTGAGCCAAAGGCAGATGCTCCACCACTGAGCCACCCAGCTGCCCCATCAGCTTCCACTTTTGAGGAGCACTTAGGAGTTCATTCCTCCTCAAAGCTATTTTTTTTTGAGCATCTACTGGACACCAGGTCCTCTCTGAGAGTTCCTGCCCCCGAGAGTCTCCCAGGTGGCAGCAGAGGCAGGCAAGGGTGTGAGCAATGAGCTTTAAGTGTGAGTGCTGGCACGGGGCAGGTGTGGTCACCCTTTCTGTCCTGAGCATCCCCCAGGGCTGAAGAAGAGAGTGGCTCCTGGCCTGGAGCCCTCAGATACATAGAGAACCAGGGAGGCTGAACCAGGTGTGGAGAGGAAGAGGGGATGGAAGCAATTGTAAACATCCACAATAATTTCTAAATCCCTGATGGCCAGCCCACATTTCCTGGTGACAAAAAATCACACGCTAATGGAAACGTTAATGTGCAAAAAAGTTGGGGGCTGGAATCTGTATCGGTTCAGTCTAGTCAGATGGGTCATCCCACCCCCATCAAAAGTACAGGAGACCTTGTCGTCCACCTAGTTTTCGAAAGTGTGACCCCCACTGTGTCCGACCTCACCAACTTGGAGTATGGATCATTATTTTTTTGCATTAAAATGGGCACAAACGTGGATTGGCCACATTCACTGCCAGACTGCTGTCTCTGGTCCCCCTTGACTTGGGCAAGATTTGAAGAGGCTCGACCTGCTTCCAAGGGGGCAGAGAAAGAATTGGAGAAGCGGGGGATTGGGGAAGGGGCCAGTTTAGGGCTGTGGGGGCCTCGATCTTTGCCACAGGCGTCACTATTGCACCTGGACCCCTGCTGTCGGCTCCCTTGGTGGTGGCCAGGACGAGACCCTCACTGGCCCGGGCCCTGCGTCAGGAGCAGTCTAGGTTCCCGAGATCGTGACTCCTAACTCAGGATGCTCAGCTTCCCGCAGGCTCACCCATGCTGTTCCTCTGGCCTCTGACTCCAGCTCCTGGCTCATCCTCAGAACCCTTCAAGTCTCAGCCCGATGCCCCTTTTCCCCGTCCACCTGTGCCCCAGCCCTGCGGGTGTCTAGTTGTTCTGAACACCCGTCTGCAATTACTCAGAGGCACCCCTTCCCCGGGGGCGCACACTGTGCAGGAGTGCAGTGGGTTTGCGGCCCTGGCCCCAGCAACACCTGGCTCCGGGTAATCACTCCACTCTTGGCCAGATTTCCAGTCCCTCTGGGAAGCAGATGACCTACGAGGCTGATGTGCACTGAGCCCGTTTCCTAGGAATAATGGGAAATTAAGCAGGAGTAGTCTCTTTTCCCCTCATTCACCACGTTAATGGGGGTCCAGACTTTTCCACCTGAATAGCCTCATCTTTTCTTTACAAGCTTGGTGGCTCCTCGTACCACAAGGCCTAAGCGAGCAGGGGCTGCCGGAAACCCTTGATCATAGCAGAGCGGCGCTTAGGAGACAGGGCTTTTGCTTGATGAACCTGATTTTTCACTTTTAAACTAGCTGTTTTGGCATGGTGTGGACAGAACACCAGGAAAAGCAATAATTGAGTATTGAACCATCTTCTGCACTGACACAAAGAACCTTGGTGATTTCCAGGGTCCCGTGCCGTGTCATCGAATGGCTAATTTGATCGTAAATCCTCCTTGTTCCATGACAGAAACACTCGCCGATGGAAGCGTCCGAAGAAGGACCCGTTAGATTAGACTCGTAGCTGCTGGTCCGGGTGCCCCTGGTAATCAGCACCGCAGCCCCACTTCTCCGTTTGCACAAGAATGTGCCGTCTATGGAAGCAAGTGGACGGACGTCTCTAGCATTTTAAGGGCAGGATCCCTTACGTAGCCTCATGTGTGCAAATTCAAGACCCTTGCCATCTAGTTTGAATTAAAGAAGGCCAAGGTAGCTGGTAGTAGTAGTAAGACACCACAAGGGCTTCATTGCTGGCTGTTTCCTACCTGAGAGGAGAGGCGATTGTTTGTGTGTGTCCAGTGTCCTCCCTACTCTTTGGTGGGAATAGTCCACTCCGTGCAATCCTGGTGGTTTGCGAGCTGTGGTGGACTATTCCGGCACCGTCCAGTGTGTGACCAGGAGGTCAGTGGGAGGCCAGTGGGTGACCCAGGAGGTCACCTGCTAGTGGCAGCAATGCACTCACCTGACACGTATGATGAATCCTGCAGTGGACATGTGACTCAAGCCGAGTGCTCCAGGGTGCTGTCCCAAGGCTGCTATAGAGATGGTACAAAGACAAATCTCTCTCTGTCTCTGTTGGGCTGGCTCACCCGGGGCTGCCGGCTGCCATGCTCCCTCTACCCCCAGTTGGCAAGGCCCGTTGGTAGCAGGAGAGAGTGAAGAGGAGAGACAAAGGGAATGTGTGGCAGGTAGGTGGCTGGCTGGCTGGCTGGACAGGGAGAGGAGGATGGAGGGAGAAGGAGAGAAAGGTGCAAAGAAAGACAAACAGAGGTTGAGAGGGCTCTCCTTTTGCCATCCACTCACCCCCACACAACTGGGTTGCAGAATCGTTCCTCAAGATACTGATTCTTGAGCTCACCATTAATTCTGGGCTACTCCAACTCGGTATTCCTGTCCCTTAATAGATTCCTTTTATTTGCATGCTGGTTAGAGGAAGGTTGTCATCACTCGGGAACAAAGGAGTTCTGAGTAGAACTCAGAGGGAAATCTCCACAAAACAGTCATTTTAGTTGACCAAACGTCCTAAGACACCGTCAGAAGAGACACGTGACAGTGCTCCAGAGGTTCTAGAGCATCCACACTGGAGAGGACCGAAGCTACCCTCCTGTTCAGCATTTCCCTGGGTGTGGATGTTGGCATGCCGTAGCTCTGTGGGACTTATGAGAGTCCCTGAGAAATATTTGGTGGTGACGGAAACGGGAAAAGGTGGATTGAGTAAGTGGTTGAACAAGTTTCTTTACTGCAGGATTTCTCAGAGCCTTTACAATGCTAAGGAGCGGTGTGAGTCTTCAGGAGAATGTAGTATTCCCCAAACATTTAATTGTGAAAGCCTTTTAAAATGTATTAACATTGCATTCTCGTAACGAGGTTCGGGTCACTACACTAGTGGCCGAGCGTCAGACGTTGAAGTGACACGGCTACCGTCTGTCCCGGAAACTGGGATCCTGTTCGGAGCTCTTCTATCACTTTCCACCTTCTCTCCTGCAAATGTGCTGCAGAGAGGACAACCAGACTTGACAAGGAGGGCCCTGCTGGCGAGGCCCCGGCCTCAGAGCCAAGGCGGTGGTGTCCCCGGCAGTGACGTGGGGCATTGGCTGGAACACGGGAATGGCCAGGCCTTCCCATGTCGTTCTTACAAGCGGCACGGGGGGCCCCAGGAGAGCTGGGCCTCGGTGACGTATGGTCACCATTATGGCACCCGGTTGGCCAAATGTCTTCAACGGTGATGGATGTTCATTTGGAAGGTCATTACCACAGGCGTTAGAAATGCCCCCTAATTTTAGAAACACTAAATAATTCATATTGGCAGCTGAGAAAAAAAAATTCAAGGCCAGTCTGTTAATTTACCCAAAGTGAATTTTGGCGTGTTATTGTTGCTCTGACCATTGTTTGGTGTGGATCCAGTTATGGCAGACCGAGGGGATGGCTCTGGGACTTTGTCCTCCCACTCGTGGGCCATCGGCGGATGTCACCTTATGATGACTCATTGCTGCTCCATGTGGGGATTCCACAGAGCACAGCACGATGTTTTTTTTTTCTCTTTTGTTTTAATTTTTGGATCAATAGTCCTCAAATTAATACTGTAGTGTGAGTGTGTGTATGTGTTTGTGTGTGCGTGTGCATAGTCCACGGGTACCATCCACAACTGTTATTTGAGTCTTTAGGATTTCTAGCTATAGAGACCAAAAGGCCATTATAGTGGAGGGGGCCCCAGTTTGGGAGCCCCAATGTCATTCTCGAACTGCTTTTAGGGGTGGGTTTGAATCAGTTGACTTGAACGGCTATTACAAAGAAGGAAAGAAGACAAAGGGAAACACTGGGGTCCACCCGGAAATCCAAAGCCACGCGTGGAATGGGAGCAACTTATGGCTGGATACGCACGTCCTAGATGACAGCGTAGGCTCCTTTGGTCAAAGGGAGGGAAGTACAAGGAAGCAACTCGGACATTGAGAACTGGTAAGGAAGGCGCGCTCCCCATGGGCCTGATGCTCTGCTGGCCCTTCCTACAGAAAGGAGTTGGCCTTCGGAGCGGGGAGAGCTGGACTCAACCTTAGAGGCCCTGCCACCAGTGCGTTCGTTTGGCAAGTCGGCCAATTTTGCTGAGCCTTGGTTTCTCCTTCCATGAATGGAGACGTTAAAATCTTCCTTGTAAGTTCATTAATAAATGTGAATCTACACACAGGAGATGACTTAGATCAAGCACGTGGTGACACAGCCGGCATGCCGTAGGTGCCCAGTACGCAGTCCCCTCTCTACTGGGAGAACCTGTTAGGGCTGCTTTGCAATGTCAGATGAAGCTCTGTGTGGAGGCCTGGGGTTCACTTTCCATGCTCCTGGACTCAGGGCTTGGATCAGGCTGGGATCATGGTTTGTCCTGGGCTTAAGCTGTAGCTGTGCCACCAGAGGGTCTGTGTTGGTGGCTTTTGTCCACTGTTTCAACTGGAGCCTATGTGATGTGCCAGGCACAGGGGGCTTGGAGATGAATCATGTATGAGGCCCTTAGATGGAGTAGGTGGGTCTGGCAAGATCCTCATATCCATCCTTTATCTTTCTTAAGCCCCTGCTGGAAAAGTTCTTAGAAGACACACATGGAAGCCACCCATGTCCTTCTCCTGTGTGGAGAACATTATGTCTTCCTGAAATGAACCCAATTCCATGCAGTACAAAGCCAGAGGCTGGAACACACTCCAGTCCCAGTGCTCTAGACTCCATCAAGCCAGCTAAACAGAACCAAAGGAGAGGGATGCGATTGTCTGGATAATTGAGACAAAAGTGGATTATTTCCCCCCCTTCTTTCTTTTCTTTGGGTCCTGAATAGTCCAAGTCACTGGGGCTGTTCTCTCTGCTCTCACAGAAAGGACCACCAGGACCCCATCTGAGTATCCCTTTGTTAACCAAGGGCCCCAGCTCCTGTGGCTTATTAGGGCAATAAGCAGAGATGGTGTATCATAGAGGCCGCTGTCCCTCTGCCAGCATTAAATAATTCTAGTAGCTGCTTGATGGGGTAAAGCAATTATGATGCATTTTTCATTCAATCAACTGAATCAATTAATTGCTTTACTCACATAGGAACAACAAAAAACAAATCCCAAAGCTTTCTTGTTAAACAGTAAGCATGCTAGATAGGCTGCTTTTAAATCCAACATTTACATGAAATTATCTTCTTATATAATTAACAGCTACCAGTTAATAAACATGCCTCAGATAAAAGAGTAGCCCTATAAATGAACAAAATGAAAAAGCACCATTTAGCATGCTAAAGGTAATAGGAGCAAGCAGTCTCCAGCAGGGCTGGAGATGTTTCCGGAAGAGCTGTTCTCAGAGGCCATGTGGACAGTTCAAAATTGAGAGAGAGAGAGAGAGAGAGAGAGAGAGAGAGAGAGAAGAGAGAGAGAGGGATTGGGAAAGCCTATCATTTAAAAATCTCTTGGATGAAAAATATGGTGCACCTCTTGAGACATGGGTCGGGGGTGAAGGGGTGATGTTCCCCTAGAAGAGTGCTTCGTATATTGGTAAATATTTTGTTCCCTCAAATAGGAAAAAGTCTCAATTTCCAGGATGGCCCACAACAAGGGGAAATTGAGAGAGAGGTAGATGCAGAGCCCCCACTGAACAGGCCTTGGATGTGGTTGGTCAAGTTCTCCCTAAGAATAGTAGCAGCATTTGAAATGAAAAGGTCTGCGCTCCTTCTTGGGAGAATTTTTTTTTTTTTTTTTTTTTTTTTTGCAAATAAGCACATGAAAGAGCAGGGCCACTGCAGCTCTTGGGTGAGATTTTACCCAAGGGGATTCTGCAAAGTGGGAGGCAAACCATTCCACCTCTGGAATGCAATATTTATACCTTCATCAGGGGAAAGCTCATGACCCTTCTCTCCAGTTCTAATGGGAAAAAAAAAAGAAAAGAAAAGGATATATATTTAAGAAAAAACAAAGTTTTTAGGCAAACCTGTCTCTTAACGAAGAGGAGAGGACTCTCTCTAAACACCTGAATGAAACCCAGGATGTGGGGATGGCCTGTCTGGGCATTTTGAAGGGGGCGATTCCTCTGCTGCCAAAGGGACCTTACAGGATATTCTATGTGCTTGGCAGGCAAATGGTTTGTGTCAGGTTGGGATGATTTATGTGATGTTCAGGTGCAGTTATACCCCAGTCGCCCGTCTGGGTATAATTCAGGGGCTGTACTCATAATCTCGGGGGGGGGCCCCTTGCAAACTAATCTGAATCTCAGGAGCCTGCGGTGAGAGGGGCCCCCCCTGCCCTGGGGGAGGAAGGAATGTCTTCCAACATCGGCAACGCTGGGGATCACAGGGACACAGACACTTCCTAGCCACCCTGCTCTCAAAGTATGGGGCCCCTCGGACCCCAGGCCCCAGACCCAGACACCAAGCTCCTTTGCACCTCGGCTTGGCGAGACTTCACTCGAAATAAGTCATGCCTCGTGGGTGAGTCTCTTCCTCTCCCGAAAACGAACGAAAAGACCACGATGGGGAGCGGAGGTAGCCTCCAATCTAGAATACGGCGGCGCGCACCTGAGATGGAAGGTGGAAGTCTCTTCTCTTTCATAGTGTGATCAAACAAGATAATGGAAGGCGAAGTGCTCAGGGAACCATCTCGGGCCACCACAATGTAACATAATTAGTGTCATCATTCCCTATTTGCAACATAAACCCAATTTGCTTTCCTGGGACCTCCATAGGTGACGTGCCTGGTACAGGTGTGAAAATTGTAGCTTTCCTGGTTACTCCGGCCCCTTTGTTTGTCCCGAACCAGCAGGAAGCTGGGGGGGGGGGCGGGATCACTCTGCTCACCTTCAAGGCTTTATTCGAAGATGTGCAAATGTTTCCTCCTGCTTAACTTTGTCTTGGCCCCCGTAGCATCCAGGGGCAGATCACGATTCTGTGATCCGCTCTGTGTGTGTAAGGGGGGCGGGATCATAGGAGTTTTTACTGGCTGCTTACTCTGTGTTTGGCACAGGGCTGAGCATCTTACGGTGTCCTTTCAACAACCCCGTGAGGGTAGGTACTATTGTTGCCTCTGTTTTACAGCTGGGGAAACTGAGGCTCAGAAACATTGGGTAACCTGCCAGGGTCACACAGCTAGCAAATGGCCGAGCTGGGATCCAAACTGAGGTCTTTCTGATTCCAAAGCCCCTCAGAATCTTAACCAGTAGTCTAGACCCCCTGATGGTTCTGATGAAATAACACCCCAAGTAATACCTGATGTTTGTGTGCTTCACGTCAGCACCTCCACTGAGCACTCTGATTTTCCAGGACTCATACAGGATGTGGACATATGGGAAAAGTCAGGTTTGGTCATTGCATCTGAGGAGCGATGGCTGGAGCAGAAGGGGCAGGTGTGTAAGGGACAGATAAGACCACATACAGGTGGGAAGGGTGGAGGGTCAGCACCCAGAGAGGAGGGACCGGCTCTGGGATGGTGGCCGGCTGGGCTAAGGCAGCACTGCCCAGGTTCACCTGAGCAGTCCCAAAGGGATGAAAGGGGGATTTCTCTGTCAGGGGAGGGATGGGTGAGCTTTAAAGCTGAGGCACGGAACCATGAAAAGCTTGAGGCATCTGCAGAGAGGTCCTGAGGTCCCAGAGCATTGGGGACTGAGCAGGAGGCAGGGGTTGGGGGGTAGGCAAAGACCCCTTAATAGGACCAAAAAAAATCACTAATCAAAAGGGGGAAATGGACACCTGGGATATGTGAAGGCAAAGACAGGGTCTCAGTCTGCTTGGCTGCTATGAACCACTGTGGGCTGGGCCACTTGCACAGCAGACATGTGCTCCTCGTGGGTCTGGAAGCTGGGAGCCTAAGAGCCAGGTGCTGGTGGGTCTGGCGTCTGGGGAGAGCCTGCTTCCTGGTTCCCAGACTGCAGCCTTCTTACGGTGTCCTCACGTGGCTCTCTCCTCTGTGTCTCTTTTGACAAGGACCCATCCTCGTGACCTGATGACCTCCCAAAGGCCCAGCCTTCAGGTGCCTCACTCCTGCTCTGGGGCTTCAACATATGAATTAGGGGTGCAACGTCATACACATTCAGTCCACAGCCAAACTAGTGTTCATCAAAGACTCCCTATAAAGAGTGACAAAGCGAGCCACAGGCAGCAAGATTTACAACACCCTCCAGCAGGGCTGAAGTTTGCAAGATGGAAAATCCCAAGCGCTGGGGTGGTGGGAGAAATTCTCCGAGGCCGCTGGCACGTGCGTCACTGATGTCACCACTTGGGAACACGGTTTGGCTACACGTTCTGAAGTCGAACATACCCCGTGCCCAGCACGCCAGCTCCCGGTTACGCTCCGAATGGCGCTGTGTGCACACCTGCACCAAGGAACGCACAGGAGGGCGGGCGGGTGGTCACAGCAGGCTTCTTCGAAATACCCCCAGACCAGACTGCACCCAGATGCCCACTGAGAGTAGAATGGGTGAATATGTTGTGTTTTTCCACACACGGTGGAATATTGTGCACAATGGGATTGCGTCACCTACCACTGCACGCGGCACTGTGGATGGATTGCAAACACAGTGCACAGAGACGGCGACTCGAAAGAGAGCATGGGGTACAATTCTATTTATGTAAAGGACAAGAGCGATCAGAACTAGTCGGTGCTGTTGGAAGCCAGGACAGGGGACATCCCCTTGGGGAGGAGATAGTGATGGCAAGGGGGTGCAAGGGGGCTTCTGGGGGCTGGTAAGTTTCCATGTCTCGATCTGGGTGCTGGTTGCTGAGTGTGCTCTGTCAGTGAAAATGTTGAACACCTGTGATGTGCTCCTTTAGACCATAGCTTGTATTTCGGTATAAACTAAAAGAAAGCTGGACCACAAAGCAGTGGCTGTGAGCCAGTGTGGTGATGAATGGTGGCTCCCCAAAGACATGGCCGTGTCCTAATCCTCGGAACCTATGAATGTGACCTGCATTGCAAAGAAGGGTCTTTGCAGATGTAATTAAGGATCTCAAGATGCTATCATTCTGGATTATCTGTGGGGGCCTCACGTGCCGTGGCAGGTGTCCCTACAAGACACACACAGGGCGAAAGGGAGAGGATGCATGAAGACAGCCAAGGGCGGAGCGATGCTGCCACAAGCCAAGGAACACTTGGAGCTTGCAGGAGCCTGCAGAGGCCAGGAAGCATCCTCCCCTAGGGTCTCCGGAGGGAGCCCTGCTGTGCTGACCCCTCAATTTTGGACTTCCACCTTCCAGAACTGTGAGAGAAGGAATTTCTGTTATAAGCCATCCAATTTGTGGTAATTTGCTAGCGCAGCCCCAGGGAACGAATACAGCCACATAAACTCAGCTCTTATGGGGGTGAGGCTCGAGGAGATTTTTCTCAACAGGTAGGGGCATGTTTAGAGTGGTGATTCCCAAAATCATCTGGTTTTCGTGTGGAAATTGGATAGGAGGGGAGGAGACAGGAGGCAGGAGACAGATTAGTCGCATACTGTTTTATTTATTTTTTTAAATTTTTTTTTATTTTTTCGCATACTGTTTTAAAAAACACAACTCGCACACGCATCGATCCCTCAAAAAAATTTGCATTTTCTCGTCCGACCAAAGTTTGGTGGGTGGAAGGAGAAAAAGGCGCCAGCCCTCTCCCCTCCTTTCTCCAGTACTCAGTGCAGGGCTCGTGGCAGAGTGAAGGCTTTAGGGAGGTGTAGAGTAAGAGCGCAGGTCTCCGTACGCTCTGATGGATTTTGATGAACGCATGCGGTCGTGTCACCAGCCCCTTAGTGAACATTCCCATCACCCACTTCCTGTCCCACTCCGCCACTTATCTAATGTCTATTAGCAGAGATTAGTTTTGTCCCTTCTTCAGTGAATGTCATATAAGTGAAATCGTATACTTTGTACTGTTTCGTGTCTAGCTTCTTTCATTCAGCATAATCTTTTTGAGACTTATTTGTGGTTTTGCTCAGCACTTTGGGCAGCTTTATCATGGAGTAGTATCCCAGCACATGGCTATACTACAGTTTATTGGTTCTTTTGTTGATTTTGGTAAATTTCAGTTTTTGTTACTATGAGCAAAGCAGCCACAAACATTCTTGAACCAGTCTTTACGTATTTTTTTTAAAGATTTTATTTATTTACTTATTCATGAGAGACACACAAAGAGAGAGAGGCAGGGACACAGGCAGAGGGAGAAACAGGCTCCATGCAGAGAGCCTGACGTGGGACTCGATCCCCGGTCTCCAGGATCACTTCCTGGACTGAAGGTGGCGCTAAACCGCTGAGCCACCAGGGCTGCCCCAGTCTTTATTTTTTAAAAAAGATTTTAAAATTTATTCATGAGAGACACACAGAGAGGCAGAGACATAGGCAGAGGGAAAAGTAGGCTCCCTAAAGGACCCTGATGCGGGATTCGGTTCCTGACCCGGGGATCACACCCTGAGCCAGAGGCAGGTGCTCAACCACTGAGCCACCCAGGCATCCCTTGCACAAATCTTTATGTGGGCATAAGCTTAACTTTCTCTTGAGCAAATGCCTGGACATGAGTGTATGCTTAACTGTAAAACCTACTGGTTTTCTAAAGTGATTTTTTGTCACTTTGGAATTTTTACACCACACCAATAGTGTATGAGGGTATGAGTGTATGTTGCTTTTTACATCCTTGTCAACCCTTGATATAATTGGTTTTTAATTTCAGTTAATCTAGTGGTTAACTGTGGCATCATACGTGGTTTTAATTTGCATGTTGCTGACAACAAGTGATGTTGCACTTGTTTTCATGTGCTTATTGGTCATTCATGGATCTTCTTTTGCAAAGTACCTGTTCAAGTTTTTTGCCCATTTTCTTTATTGGTTGGTTTGTCTTTTTACTGAGTTATAAGAGTTCTTTATGTCTTCTGGATATAAGACTTTTGTCAGATATATGCAGTAAAATATTTTCTCTCAGCTTGTGGCTTATCTTTCTCATTTTTATTTTTATTTTTTTCTTTTTCATTTTTAAAGTGTTTTTTTTGGGGGGGCGGGGATGTCTGGCTGGCTGGCTCAGTTGGTGGAGTATGTAAATCTGGATCTTGGTATTGTAAGTTTGAGTCCCACGTTGGGTGTTGTGATTACTTAAAATCTTAAAATAGAATCTATTTGATAAAAAAGTGGTTTCTTTGAAGAGCGGAAATTTTTAGTTTTGATGAAGTCCAATTTATGATTTTATTCTTTAGGGTTAATCCTTTTTGTGTCCTAATAGATAGTTACCTGCCTTGAGATAATGAAGATTTTTCTATGTTTCCTCGTAGAATTATTTTAGTTTTGGCTTTTATGTTTAGGTCTGTGATTCTCTTCAGATTAATTTTGCATATGGTAGGTGGTGTGGGTCTAGGTCCATCAATATTTTTTCTTTTTTTTTTAAAAGATTTTATTTTTTCACAAGAGATACAGAGAGAAAGGCAGAGACATAGGCAGAGGGAGAAGCAGGCTCCCTGAAGAAGCCCAATGTGGGGCTCAATCCTGGAGCCAGGACCACGTCCTGAGTCAAAGGCAGATGCTCAACTGCTGAGCCACTGAGGCATCTCCATCAATATTTTTTCAATTAATTGAAAAGGCCCAGGCATCCAGGTGAACAGGGCAAGGGAAAGGGTGTTGGTTTCCAACCACAAGTTAACTAATTTGACATTTATTTCAAGAATTAAGAATTTACCAGGTGCCTGTCACAGTCTTAGGCTCTAGTTACACAATGGTAGCTACATAGACATGTCTCCTGCCTGTATGGAATTTGTTATCTAGAAAATAGGTAGATAGGAAAGAATCACTTAAAATGACGACTGCATCAGGGACTGGGAAACAGAAGTCCCTAATGTCACATATATTTGGGGAAGGCTTATCGTAAAGACACAAAGACATTGTGACAGAGTGGAGATTTGCAGGAACAAGAGAAGGCAATTTGGGCAAAAGGGGTGGTGCCCTGAAGAAGCGGGGTGCATCGTGCATCATGTCTGATTATGGGGCTACACACCGGGACCGGGGAGGTGGTACTATGGGTTTGTTTTCATTCTGAGAACAGTGGGAGGACACAGAAGTATTGGAAGGGGTGTGTGTGCATCACGTGCATCTGCTTGCACTTCGCACACATTTCTCCTGCTGCACAGGGGATTGAGATGCAGAGCACTTGGCTCTGCAAGGCCCTACACTAAGCTCAGGGTGACAGTGGTGGTGCAGTTGTTGGGACACCTTGCACTTCCCTGTGGGTGACCCTGGCCTGGGGATGGGCCTCAGATGTGATTGCAGTGACTGTGTCAAGGCGGGCCTCTGGACCCCAAGTAGAACAAGGTGAAGAAATGCTGGGGCCCAGCTTGGCAGCGCAGTTTCATATCTATGACCTCATTTCACTGCACAGTGATCAGGGAGGAGCTTTGCTATTTATATCTCTCATAATTTCCTACTTTACAGAGGAGGAATCTGAGCGTCAGAGAAGGTGGGGGCCTTGCTCTTGATTGCTTGGCCGGGCAAGAGTAAACCCTGGCCTTCCCGCTCCGAAGTCCCCCCTCCTGCCTCAACGTAACTCATAACCAGGAATCACGTCCAAGTTAGAATGTTTCCCAGACTCTAAATTTTCCACGGCATCGCGTTGTGGGGCCATTTCCAGGTTGGCAGTGGATCTGGGTATCGGGGGTGTGAAGCCTCTCTCATTCAGGAAAGCTGTTGAGGAGGCTGGGTGAGGTGAGTAGGGCTCAGAGAGTCTTTTCTGGTGATAGAGCACCCACCCGATGATCTCATCGGGTTTGCTGTTGCCACCATCTGGGCAGATGTGACCAGGAGCATCCTGGATGGGTCTGGAACAGCGTGGTGGAGAGAGCCCCAGGCTTAGAGTCAGCCAGACCCGAGGCCCTGTCCCGGCCTTTTCCACCCAGCTGCCTTGACACACTGGGCAAGGCTCCACGTCTCTGGGCCTCAGTTTCCTTATCTGTAAAATACAGATCCTAGCAGTTGTGAGAATAAAACGAATAGCTATTTTATGTGAGAATATTATTGGCGCTTGGCTCGTAGTAGGAGCCTAATAAATGTGAGCTGCTGCAGTGGCAGCATTACTCTTGTCATTACCGGGGAGAGAGTTAGTTGTGTGGTTGCAGGCGATTATCATCAGCATTACTAAGGGGGAGAGCACATGTTGATTTATTCCTTGGGCAGTTCTCTTTCTGTGCCGGCCAAATGCCTGGTTTGGAGCGACACAGCACTTGGAGGGTGCTTAGAGTCTCAAACCAGAAGACTGATGTGCAGTAATAATCCTTTCCGCGAGTGTAGCATTTTTTTCCCCTTGCAAAGCACAGTTACATCTCTCACTGCAGTTTATACCCAAAGAACCTCTGAGGTCGGCCGGCCAGGCGTGATGATCCCTGCGTTCTGGATGATGAAGTGGAAACTTGGAAAAGAAACCCGATTGCCAAGGATCACAGAGAAAGGTGGAGAGGAAAGTAGAATGAGAACCTGGCCCGGTCTTGTAACTCGTTCACAGCAGCATGTGGCCAAGAGGCACACACACCGGCTGATCAACGTTCTCTCAGGAATAATCTTGACAGTGGCCATTTATCAAGCACCTACTGCATACTGGGCCTACGGGGAGGGTAGGTGGGTTGTGTGTGTCTTAACTCATTTCGTCCCCTGGATAATCCCTGGAGGTTGATACCGTCTTGACTTAACCACGGGGAAGTTAGGGGAGGGGCCCGAGATCTGCCCCCCAACTGGTGAGTGAAGGCTGGTTTGGGATTCCCATCTCAACCAACCCAATGGCAAAACTGGCTCTCCCTTAACTCTCCTCTTCCACCCCAGAGGACAGAAAAGGACCACAAACGTATGAGCAACCGGAAGTGCCAGGACAGACATGGACTTGAGTGTTTTCCTATTTTAACTGGGCTAAATGAAACCTTTATCTTCATGGCATTGGCTATCATGGCTGGGTGGATGTCTGGGTATCTGTTTAGGAGCTAACAGGTTTAGTTTTATTGTTTTGTCAAAATACTGCAGAAATCAATATATCTCCATAATTCAGTGTTATACCAAGAGGCATTTTTGTGCCATATATAGCAAAAATTGTATTATACTTTTGAGATCATAGGTAATGATGACAAAGTGTTCTGTGTTCAATTCTAGCATTAACGTCTGGTTTGAACAAAGCTTGAAATATGATCTCAGAGCTAAGAGGCTTTAATATTAAGATCTTTAACTGTAATTTATGTGACAGAAGATAGGGTTTAGCATAATAAAATGTAATGGGCTCCTCAAATGAAGAGGACGAGAGACAATTGAAAACAAGGTAAAAATGGTAAATTATAAATAACGGTAAATCTACCTTTATGTTGTTACTTCATTTATTTTTGATTTGTTAGATAGGCTCTATAATTTCTCATTTTCCCATGTTTCAGAACAGAACATTTCTCAAATGGTGCCTATTTGAAAGGAGAGCCCAGAATTACCATTGGCCTCAGCTCGCTAGTTAAGGGGGTCTGAACGTTTCCACCACGGTCCTTCTCCTCCCCCTGAGCTGGGGTTCGATCGGTATGATTCTATTCATCTACGCTGTGGTCCTCTCTCCCTCTGTGTCTTTTTCTTCCCAGTATTTTTGATCTCGTTTATGGTTTTTAAATCAGTGGCTACTTTAAAATGTCATGATATAAATTTGTACACAAGTTACACAGGCATTAAGGATTCTAGACCCCAACTAGAAAGTCATATTCAACAGAAAGAAAGTAGAGGGAGCAGATTTATTTACCACGAGGGCTGAGGGGTAAGGGCAGGGTAGTTTACAGAATTTTTATTACCCAATGGAAAGAAAAGAGGTGGCAATTCTTCAAAAGAGGGAATTATCTGGAATCTAGCCTGTAGGAATTTTTTTTCAAGGTTTTATTTTTTAGTAATTTCTACGTGTAATGTGGGGCTCGAACTCATGACCTCGAGATCAAAAGTCACATGTTCTTCCAACTAAGCCAGCCAGGTGCCACTTAGCTTCTAAGACTTTGAATGATAAACTTTTATGTTTTGTTTTGTTTTGTTTTGTTTTTGGCACATTTTCCTTCTCAAAATTTGCTTGTTTTCAAGATTTGGAAATAAAAATGCAGAATTGTAGTAAGTTAAGGAAGGTCTTAGAATGGAACCCTGCCTCTGGGGCTATGGTTTTTGTTTTTGCTTTTGTTTGGAAGAGCCTAGGATCAGTCTGCTTTAGCAGCGATGATGAGCCCCCCACTCCGTGGGGCCAGCGCCCTCTTAGCAGGATTGGATCTGCTCCGAGTGAAGTCTGGCTTCTCGCTGAAAAGATACACATGGAAGAGAACTAGCCGCCACCTCGCGTCTGTCACAATTGCAAAAGAATCTGAAGCTCGTCTCTACCCTTTTTAAATTCTTTTTTAAAATTATTTTTATTTTTAAGATTTTATTTATTTATTCATGAGAGACACACAGAGAGAGGCAGAGACACAGGCAGAAGGAGAAGCAGGCTCCCTGTGGGGAGCCCGATGTGGGACTGATCCTGGGACTCCAGGATCATGCCCTGAGCCCAAGGCAGATGCTCAATGGCTGAGCCACCCAGGCATCCCAATTCTTTTTTTTTTTTAATTTAAATTCAACTTGCAACATATAGTATAACACCCAGTGCTCATCCCATCAAGTGCCCTCCTTAGTGCCCATCACCCAGTCACCCCATCCCCCCACTCTCCTCCCCTTCTGCAACCCTTTGTTTGTGTCCCAGAGTCAGGAGTCTCTCATGGTTTGTCTCCCTCTCTAATTTTTCCCCACTCAGTTTCCCTCCTTTCCCTTATGGTCCCTTTCACTATTTCTTATATTCCCCATATGAGCGAAACCATGTGATGATTGTCCTTCTCTGATTGACTTATTTCACTCAGCATCATACCCTCCAGTTCCATTCACTTCGCAACAAATGGTGGGCATTCAGTCTTTTCTGATGGCTGAGTAGTATTCCATTGTGTATATAGACCACATCTTCCTTATCCATTCATCTGTTGAAGGACATCGTGGCTCCTTCCACAGTTTGGCTATTGTGGACATTGCTGCTGTTCTCTACCCATTTTTGAGTGAAAATTCAATATTCACCTTGGATTTGAAGTGATATGAAAGGAATCAATTAGCCTGAACTCTCTTCCTTTCCTTGGGATTGAGAAGGGTCTTGGTACCAGATAAAATGCCAATGCAGTTTTGGCCGGAACTGGCTGACCATGTGCCTGCAGGGTTCCCCAATGCCTTTATGCTTCGTGTTCCCACAGTTGACTTTGCCTATGGGGAGTGACTTCTGTGATACTTGCCTGAAGATGCCCCCTACCCTTCTGCAGATCTGCCTTGGTTACCAGCTGACCTCCTCAAGCAAACTTAAAACACAAACATCCTGGGAAGGGGAGTAGCCATCTGTTATCAGATGCTACCGTCTTGGTGTGAGCTACTTTCCAGGGGCCATTTCCTCCCGGGACAGGAGGGACTCCAGGTTTAGGAGGGTCCTGGTAGGTACCCCAGGTGGATAAAAGACTTAATACAGGGGATTGGACATTTGCCCAGACTTTGGAAGGGCTGAGAAACAGCTGCTTAGCAGTGGATGGCCAACGTGTCACCCAGAAACTGCCCATCCTGGGTCTTCATAAGTCAGTGGGGGCTGCCTCTGCCAACCTCTCCTGCCTTCACCTCCAGAGTAGGTGACAGGACTTCAGTCCGTAGATTTGGTCTCTGTCTGTATGTCTGCCTGTGGCTGCCACTGGAAAGTAGTGGGGGCCGCTTCCTCCTTTCTGCCTTCCAGATCTTGCAGGACAAGCTCATTGGCCAACCCCAACCCAGAGCCATGTTGGGAGAGGGAGTCTTGATTCAGTCTGGCTTTGCATCTCTGATGCAAGGGGGCCTATGCAAGATTCCAGGGGGTTCCCTTGCCTCTGTCCAGGGACCATGGTCTTCCTCTCTTGCCCCACTCTGCAACCCCAGAAGCCTGACTCTGGCACATAGTTAGGGGAACTTTGTTGACCATGTCCATGCTCATCCACTCCTGTCTCCCCCAATTGTCTGGGTCTGATTTCCTTTCCCTCCTTGGGACCCGGAACACCTTTTTTGCTCCCATTTTGCCCTCATCTCTCCAACTCCTGTCCTCCTACGTCTCAGCTTCCATATCACTCCTTTAGGGACACTCAACCCCTGAGTGGGTGTCCTAAACACAGGACCCTCACCTTTTATTCCCTGGCACATGTGTATCAGATGTGTAAGTAAATGCTCATCTGTGTAAGTACATGTTTACCCTCTGCTTCTCTGCCAGGCTACATTCCTCCAGGTCAAGAACTATGTCTCTCTTGTTCACTGATCTGTTTCCAGAATTCCCCGCAGTGTGGCCCTCAAAACATGGTTGTCGCTTGAGTGGAGGGGTAAAGCCATGTTTTCCATTGTTTTCGATGCTAGATCATTGCTCAGGAAGCTTTGCTGCACAGGAGATTATGAAATTTAATAACCATGATTCATCATTCCTCCTCAACTGGAAAGTACTTTATGGTTTATAGTACTTCCTCTTTGTTCATTCATTCATGCATTCATCCAGGAAGGATTCCTGGGCTGCCTACCGTGTGCACGACACAGGCTAGGTCTGCAGCTCACCTACAGCGTTAGAAACCTAGGACGGAGGCTCAGAATAGTGGAGGGACTAGCGCATTTCTCAGCGGCTGAGAATCAGTTTATAATCTCTGCACCGCGTTGCCAGAGGCCACACCGTGTGGGCTTTGGGAGCCTCCAGAAAATGTAAATGAAAACAAAACACCGGATTGTCATCATTAGTGAGTTGTCCGGGGCACACCGTCTAAGCGGTAGATTCATAACAAATGCGTATTAAAAATGTAGTCATCAGGCATAATGATGATTTCTGGCAACTTCCCCCTTGCAGTGCGAATGTGCATTTAGAACTGACTTTTATGCTGTTGAAAGTATCCGCCTGCCGAGATCCTTCATTAGCAGGAACCCACTGTGGATTAAATGAAATTCTGTAGCCCAAGGAAAGAGATGTGTGGGTCAATAGTCCGGGAACATGAGAAGTGGTACACAGGGGAATGTGATTTATGAAAAAGTTTTCTGACTTCGCAGCAGTTTTCTCTGAATCCATAAATGCCCAAACGTTTAGGCGATAGTCTACATATAGACTTGATGGAAATGACCCCTGTCACCCACTGTTGGGTGTCGGAAAGCAAAAAGGAGAGGAGGCTGAGCCAATCCCTCGGGCCCACCGTCCCTGCCCCTCGCCCTCCCACCCTGTCATCTGCAGGTCCATGGGGCCCACCCGCCTCAGGGGACAAAGCGGAGTAGATACACCTCATGATACTTCTCAAAAGAGGGGAGCCCAACAGATCCCTGACTCCTGCAGCGGGCTCGGCACCTTTTCAGTTCCAGGCTTCCAACAGCACCAGGGCCCCTAGTTGCAGGAGTGATCCCTGAGGGATTTTTCAGGGTTTTGTTGAGAAGCGTTTAAACGATGGTTATGTGATTCAGATAAAACTGTCCGCAGCGTCTGTCTTTGATTCCGCAGCATAAACTGGTGGTGGTATCATGGAGGTGTTTGTTCTGTGGCCTCTTAGCCAGGGTTGTCCAGGGAAACAGCCACGTACCTATATCATAGGAGATTAATGTGAGGAATTGGCTCCTGTGATTAGACAGGCTGAGAAGTCCCATGACCTGCCATCTGTGAGCTGGAGACCTAGCAAAGCCACTGGTGGAATTCAGCTTGGTTCTAAGGCCTGAGCACCAGGGGGGCTGATAGCCTACATCTCATTCCAAGGGCAGGACACCTGTGTCCCCGCTCAGCAGATGGGGGTGGGGCACATCCTCTGTTCTTCCACCTTTTGTTCTGTTCAGGGCCCTCCACAGACTGACTGCCTGCCTGACGCCCCCTCACATTGAGAAGAGCCAGCTACTTTTCTGAGTCCGCTGATTCAAATGTTAATCTCCTTGGGAAGCAGCCTCACGGATGCACCAGAGATAACAGTTGAATCTGGACACCCTGTGGCCCATCAAGTAGACACATAAAATTAGCCATCACATGTGTGGTTGCTCACTCTAGCCCAGAGGTGTCCGAAGGGCCCAACCCTCCCCCAGCTCCCCCTTGACCAAGGCTGGCAAGGAGATGCCAACTGGTAGGGGCACGTCATGCCCCTCACGACAGGACCACCTTGACCAAAGGTTCTTGGAGTCCTTGTGTCCCAGGGCTGGGGCCAAAATGAAGACGAGGAGGCTGCATCTAAGGCTGCTGGCCACTTGAGTTTAGTTAACGATGGATTCCATTTCGGCTGACTTTGAGATTTGGATGTTTCCATGCCACTGTGATCCCGACACTGGCTCATAGAGTTCTTCCTCTGGTTTTGAACCTCTGACTCATTTTTTTTTTCAGTAAGAAGAAAAAATTCATTTATTTTGGTCCCATCGATGATGAACTCTTGGGTGGTTTCCCTACTGCCAATAGCTCTAGAAGATGGTGGTAAAGTTGGGAGGCCACGAGCCTGCTGGCTGACTGCTGACTGCCACCGTGTCATGCTGGGTAGGAGGGAGCACTGGCTGGCAGAGTCACACATGAGGTGCCCACCTGAGAAGGTAAGAACGAAAGTGTTTCCCTAGTGGACTTGCACAGCTCCCTGGAGAGGAGACCAGCTGACAGTAGCAAGGGATGGCGAGCACACCGTCTGGAGTCCCGATGTTTACCCCGTGGCATTCCAACAAGCGTGTATCACCAGCAGCGTGGTGGCCCATGGGAAACACATGGTGCCAAGCCCATAGGGACCTGCCCCTGTGTTCCTGGTGAAGAATTTAGGGATGGGGAGGCAGGCCTTCCTGCCTAGGCCCCTATCCAGTGGGCTCTCTGCTCTGAGCTCTTCTTCCCTATGCCTTTGAGCAGGACCCCCACACTCAGCACTCCCTGTGCCTCCCACCTCCTGACTGCTCTTTCCCCATTCATCCCTGAATCCCCTCCTGGCCTCTCCCTCTCCCCTTACCCAGTCATATTCTACTAGGGCAAGCTCAAAATTTCCCTCAGCCCCCCCCCCCCCTTGTCCCAGTTCTGTCCATGAGATGGGACCAGGGTCAACTGCATAGCTGCCTTCCATGGAAACACACATGGGGTTCCAGCATTCTCCCCACCCCAACCTCCCCTCACAGGGAGGCCTTGAACTCCCATCTGTGTCCAGCCTATCACTGTCCTTAGTCATCAGGCCACCATTCAACGGTATAGGTGCCTGGCCTTGACCGTTACTCCAGCAATTCCGTCAGATATCTTTGGGATGCCCTGAAAAATGCAGATCCTTTCTTGGGAGTGTGGGGGATTTGTCAACTAGCCAGCCATAAGCCTGGAGCCCTGGAGCAGGGTGTGTGTGTGGGGTGACTCCCAGGGTCATTGAAGGCCTGGCAAAGCCCTAGGGAGGCAGCAGCTCAGAGGTTCAGGGAGCCCTGCACACATGCCCTGGGGCAGCTGACCAGGGGGTGTGCACAGCCCCAGGCAGACCCCCCAGCAAATATGCCTCCCAGCCACTGGGTATGCCCCCGTCCCGCCACCCGCTGCGACAAAACAGAGGACTCTAATCAGGTGTTTTCATGATCACATCTCACCTCTACCTGGGGGACTCTCAGGAGCTGGATTCAAGAGTAGGAGAGGCTCTGGAGCAAGCCAGCAGGGCAGTGGTTACTTATTATAGGAGGCTGTTCATCTGCACGCTCGGCTCCCTACCTCACTCCACTCATCCGTTCCTAGAGTCCAAGGACAACTTTTCATAGACAAATTTCCTAAAGTGGAAAAAATGTCTACCAATGCCATCTGTTCTCACTGGGGTAAAATTAAAGATATCTGTAGGCGTCACTTCAAAATTCAGTGTGGAGAGGGCCTCTGCACCCTTGGCTGATGGTCCTGGGATTTCCAGGGGCCCGGTGTGTGGGCGGGGCAAATATAGGACCCTTATCACCTGCCATCTCCTCCTCGCTTTGACTGGTTAGAAATCCCAGTCTGATTTCTAGAAGGAAGTCTTGCTTCTATCACCACCATCACCACCATCATCATCCCCAACATCCCCCCCACCCACCACATCTTTATGTAAAGTGGGGGAAATGGCCAGATCCACTGAACTGCACGCCTTTAATTCCAGCAAGATTTCCACTCCCCCCACTTGCTCTAACACTTTTCTAAACATCGGGTGTAACAGGTTTTAGAATTTGATTACAGCACCATCTACTGGGTGCTAGACTTCCCATATTTTTAGGGCCTTTCCGGCACATTGGGTTTTGCTCCTTCTTTCTGTTTTTTTCCTCCCTCTCCTCCGCTCCTATCCCTGTGAAAGCACCAATTGTTGGTCTGAAAAGGTGCCATCAATTAATTCATAAAGGCGAGGCTCTAGTAAAATGACGAAGAGCGTACATCCCTTGCCAATAAATACTTACAAAGACAATGGCCCGCGCTTACCACAATGCATTTCATATAATTATTTCCTGGGATCAATAATCTCATCAGTAGGCTCAGTGATGGGGACATCACAGTAATGAATGGCTGGGTGCCACGGCCATCAGAAGTGCTGTCCCTAGCCCTGTCACCTCGGAGTCGCCCAAGGGCATGCCGGGAAGCAGGGCTCTGCTGGCCACGGGATTAATCATAGTTATCCCAACTCATATTCGTGTAATTTGCCTTCCTCATGCAGCCTGGCCCGAATTGATCAGCATGGATTTCTTGCTGCACAATAGACCACTCTTGCGGTCTAGAGGAGAGTGGGAAGGACTCCGTGTGCGTGGCCGGGAAGGGACAAATTGGATTAGTCACGCTCAGGGAGTAACCAAAACTGAATCGCACCAGAGCATCGCTGGGGCGCGTTCGTGGAAGGCAAGGCTGGGACTCCTGGGGGCCTTGGGAAGGGGAGCAGAGTCGGTCTGTGTGCTCCTGTGCGAGCTGCAGGGGCCAGGCCTTGCCGTGCCCAACAGGCCGCCGGAGGAGCCCGGAGCCGGGCCAGCAGGGGGAGGGGACTTGCAAGCTGCCAACCTCTTCTCCCCAGTTTGCCAAGGGGAAACTGGGCCGTCCTTTACCAGAGACCTGTTTACAAAGTCCCTAGCTTTGGGGCCGGGTGGATGCTGACCACCATGGACCACGCCTTGGTGGGGGCCACGGCTTTGCGGTTACACCCGAGGGGCTCGAGTCAGGTGCAAAAGTAGCCAGGTCCCTCCATTTGCTTTAGCGAAGGCAGCTGGACTCCTGGGTTCCTTTTACTTGCATGGAGGTGAAGGGTTGTAGGGAATTGTCTGTATCTGTGAGGGATTTCCTTCGTAGACAGTTGTCCCTAAGTTGGCCCTGGCTGGTCCCTTTGGGCAACGACTGGATCTCGAGGTTCTCATCATGTGCAGAACCTTTCTCGCCTCTGAGGCTTGCGGGGGCTGGTCCCTCTGCCTGGGGCACCCCGCTCTCATTCATTCCTCCCAGCCCTGACTGACTCCCAGCACTAAGTCTCTTTCTCCTTCCAGGCCCGCTGACCTGGGTCATCCCTGGGTGCTGGCGTATGCCACCTTCTATTTCAGTTATTCCCCCCCTTCCCTACTGAGCCAGGAGACCAGGAGACCCCGCCTCCCCGACGTTGGTATCTTGTGTGTCTGCAGCCTGGCCCACAGTCTCCTCGGTTGAAACTTGTTCATTCATTACCTCACTATGCTGATGGGCTGAGCACTTGCTTTGTCCTAAGTGCTGGGGCCACTGTGATGGGCAAAGCAGCTTGACCCTGTCCTCACGGAGCACGCGGTCTAGTGGGGGAGGCAGGCACTAGTCAGCCCCCAAAGTATGTACGTGCAGGGAGGATGGGTCCCACAGAGAAGTGCCGCGAGTATTCCAGAAACGGACCTCAGAGATCAAGGGAGGCTTCCTGGAGCTGGTGAGGTTGGACCTGAGTCTGCAGGTGAGTAGAGTGGATAGATAAAGGGTAGAGTGAAGGGGAGAAGGAAGAGCGTGCCGGCAGGGGGAAGACCATGGGGGGAGGGTGTGCTCACGAAGATGCTGGCCCGAAGATGGTGGATTAAATCGTGTTACCCTGGGGAGCCACATGGGTGACTCAGTGGTTGAGCGTCTGCCTTCAGCTTAGGGCATGATCCCAGGGCCCTAGAAACAAGTCTCGCATTGGGCTCCCCGCATAGAGCCTGCTTCTCCCTCTGCCTGTGTCTCTGGCTCTCTCTCTCTCTCTCTGTGTCTCTCATGAATAAATAAAAATCACTCAATCAGTCAATCAATCAATAGTGTTTCCCTCACCCCCCAAAACACAGTGAAGTCCTCACCCCCAGCACCTGTGAGTGTGATCTTACTTAGAAATAGGGTCATTGGGGTTGTAATCAAGTTAACAAGCACGCATCCTGGAGTCAGGTGGATGGTTAATCCAGTCTGACCCATCTTGATGAGGGTGGAGAGAGGCACATGTTCACCCACACGGGTGGGAGAAGCCACGTGATGATGGAGGCAGAGATTCAAGTACTGGGGCTGCAAGCTCAGAACCCCAGGGTCTGCTGGCAACCTCCCAAAGCTGGAAGAGGCAAGAAGGGGAGGCTCCCTGGAGCAGGTGAGCCTGCAGGTGGGGCAGAGGGGTAGGAAGAAGGTGGCTGGGCAGGTGGGCAGGTTGGCAGGAGGAGCGAGCCAGTGTGAGGAGAGGCCGGAGAAGAGCTAGAGGGAGGTCGGTGAGGGGTCTGGCTGGGCACGCTGAGGCTGGCCTCCTTGTCCTAGGGGTGGGGGCACCTCAGGAGGGCCTCTCCGCCACGGGGTGGGGGTGTCCTGGAGGGCAGGCTTGTGAGTGGGGAGCAGGGCGGGAGGCCGAGGCTGGCTAGCACCAGCGAGGTGGTGGAGGGGAGGTCGAAGGGCAGCAGTCGAATGTCTGGATGGCTGAAGGAGAGATCGGGACCGAAGCACCTGCCGAGGAAGGGTGGACCGAGCACAGAGGGCCCGAGCTCTCCGGGGACAGAGGAAGGGTTGTCACACCTCCTGTTGGACAATGGCCAGTTTAAGCATCACCATCGTTGGAACAACCCCACTGTCCCCTGAGAGGTAGAGGGAGGGCTGCGGGCCGTCCCAGAGCCCACCTAGGGTCCCCAGGTGATGGCAGAGCTAGTCCTTGTCACTTCTGATGCTCCGTCGGGCTGTCTTCTCTGCAGGCCGCCATTAGGCCTCCTGAGAGGCCCCACCCTTGCCCGTCAGCCGAGTCAGCCACAGGCAGCCCCTGCCGAAGGGTTTCTTGGTTCAGGTTCCCTCTCAGTCTTATTCTATCTGTGGTATTAGCTGCATCTTGACTCCGTTTCGAGGCAGAACAGGGGAGATTTCAAGAAACGCAACAAGGACACAACTAAAAGACACAGTGGGCCCAGTCAGTGGGCTGCTGTGTCCTGACGACACCCCCTGGGGTCAGCTCTGGCCGCAGTGTCCTCAGAACCTGGCGCGCTTTCATGGGGGAGGCACCCCCTCCCGGCCAGAGACTCCGTGGTGACGGCAGATGGGGAGTGTGGACGTGGAGCCTGGCCCACTCGAAGATGACACAGGCAGGGGGCTCGGAGCCTCCGGGTTCGGGCTGCATTGCAGAAGAGTCCCCCCTTTATGGTCAAAAGGGTCGTGGCCTTCGGGGGCAGCCTGGTGGGGTGGGAAGAGGCAGTGAGGAGACCCACATTCTGCCCTGGTCGACCACATCCTAGCTGTCTTTTTTGTGCTTCTCTGGGCCTCAGTTTCTTTCTCTGTAAAATGAGGGATTAGACTAATCTATAAGCAAATGTTCGACTCTAAAATGTGATGATCTTTATTTTATTCTTTTTTTTTTCTTTTTTAACTCAGAGTGTGTGTAATCCTTGCAAATTTGAGTTCTATCTTGCAAACCCAGAGCCACAGAGCTCACAGTGTCCCTAGATGTCAGTTGACAGGTGTAATTCTCGGACTGACGTTAGCAGCGGATGATGGTCTTTGGGGCCTGTTTGTCAAGGGGGAAGGGGGAAGCTGCCACCGTAGCAACACCCTGACACAGTGCCTGGCCTTACCTTTATTCCCACTGCCTCACCCACCAACCCTCTGATGGTATTCATCAGCTTTGGTCTTGAAAAATGCTGCTTACAAAACCACCCCAACCTCAGTGGCTTAAGAGGACAGTCACTTATCCTCATGGATCTCTGGGTTGGCTGGGGGTCAGCTGATGTTGGCTAGGCTCGTGCATGCATCTGGGGACCTGCTGGGGATCAGATGGTCTAGTCTGGGCTCTGCGGCGTAGTTCAGCTCTGCTTCACAGGCCTCTCATCCTCCTGGGGCCAGTGGCTACCCTGGTTCCTCCCGTGGTGGCAGTAGAGGCACAAAAGGGCAAGCCCGATTACACAAGCACTTGTCAAGCCCTTGGCCACATCGTGGCTGCTAGCCCTCAAATGGCCAAAGCAAGGCACTGGGTCAAACCCAAGTCAAGGTCAGGAGGGCATTCTCTACCTCTTTACTGGGAGGAATTGCAAAGTCACATGGCAAAGGGCATGGACTCAGGGAGGAGCTAAGAATTAGGGCCCTTAATGCTCTCTGTATTTTTTTTAAAGCATTTCTTTATTTGAGAGAGAGTGAGAGAGAGACTATGAGCGGGGGAAGGGGCAGAGGCAGAGGAGACTCCCCACTGAGCAGGAAGCCCAACCCAGGGCTCGATCCCAGGACCCCGAGATCATGGCCTGAGCCAAAGGTAGATGCCCACCTGACTGAGCCACCCAGGTGCCCCTGCACCAATCAATGGACATACTGATACACTTCCTCGTTGTGTATTTGTACATACCTCCCTTCGTGCAGGAACAACCGTGGTTCTCACCAACATCAATCTCCTTGCAAATATGCTCTACTCTAGCCTCAAGGCACCCAAAGTACCACCAGGATATTGTCAGAATCACTCCCAGAAGTACCACCACTAACACCCTCACCAAGCTAAATTGGAAGATTTCTTCATAGCTCTTCTTAGCCTTAGAATATATCACACTAGGAGTGTAGAGTCAGAGCAGAGAGTTTAAAAACTACTTGAATTAATTCTTTATTCTGAGCAGTTGTGTTTTCAGTTTGATATTTATTTAAATTTACTTGTTTCCATGTGTTTTAGGCTATAGGGTTTGCTTTGTTTATCCTTTTTGACTTAATTTTTGTTGATATGTAAAACATAAACACGGTTTGAAAGTCGAAAGCATATAAGAAGGAGTACTCAGGGAAACCTCACTCCCAACCTCTTCCCTCCATTTCAGTCTCCCTGATTTTCTATAAGTAGGCATTTTCATTAGTTTCTGATTATTCACTCCCATGTACCTTCTTAAAAACATGTATGTGTCTGCGTGTGCATATGTATGAATTTTACCTTCTATCTTACCTAAAAAGTAGCATGTCACATGCACAAAATCATTCTAACACATATAGTAATATATTGTTTTGTATCTGGCTTTTCTTTATCAAAAATTCTGGAAATCACTCCATGTTTTCCATAGAGATCCCCATCATTCCTTTTGATGGCTGTGGAGTACTCTGTGGCGTGGATGTGCCCCGTGCGTTCACCTGGGGTGTACATCTTGTGGAGTCATATCACCAGGGCACATTTTAGAAGTGCTGTGGCTGGGCCACGGGTACATGTTAGGTATTGGCGAACCCCCCTTCCAGGGTGGGTGACGGTGAGCACAGGCCTGGTTTCCATGGGGATGTTTAGGAAGAGGAAATGGAAGTTCCGGCAATTATCCAATGACCTGAAATCCTGTGGCCAGGGACTTTTCAGTTTCCCAACTCAGTCCTTGTGCAGCATGGGGTGACTGGCTTGAATGTTCTGTGTAAGCATCTCAGAACTTCCCTTTCAGGGGGGAACGTTCTTTTGTTTTTGCGTGTAGCAGGGTATCGGTGTCCCCGGACGGCTGTAACAAATTGCCACAAATTTGGTGACTTAAAACAACAGAAATTTATTCTCGCACAGTCCTGGAGGGCAGAATGCATAGGGACTCATCTCATGGGCCTAGATCGGGGTGTGGACCCTCCAGAGGCTGCCGGCAAGGACCCATTCTGTGCCCCTCTTTCCAGCTTCTGCTGGCTGCTGGCATCCCTTGGCTTGTGGACACATCCCTCCCATCTCTGCCCCTGTGGCCACACTGCCTTCTCCTCTGTGGCTCTCTGTGTAGTCGTTCTGTACCTCCTTGATCTAAGGAAACATGTGATTGCATTTGGGGACCATGGAAGAATCTGGAATGATGTCCCCATCACCAGATCCTTAATTTTTAAAAAGATTTTATGTATTTATTTTGAGAGAGAAAGAGAATGTGAGTGGGGAGGGAGTGTGTGTGCAGAGGGAGAGAGAGAATCCCAAGCAGACTCCCTGCTTGAACATAAAACCCAGTGTGGGGCTCGATCCCATGACCCTGAGATCATGACTGGAGCCGAAGGCAGATGCTTAGCTGACGGAGCCACCCAGGCGCCCCTCCCCATCTCCAGATCCTTAATTTAATCACATCTCTAGAGATTCCTTTTTTTTTTTCTTTCCTTCTTGATGTTTGGCCATATAAGACAGGATTCACAGGTTTCAGGGATTGGGATGGAGAGAGCTCTTTGGCGGGGGGCTCAGTCTACCACAAAGCACCTTCAAGTTATAAAATACCCTAGCACTCGTTTTCTCATGCCATTCTCAAAGCCTTTGGGAGGGGACAGATCCTGCCTTGCCGTGCTCATGTGCCATGGCTGGTCGCTGTGTCGTGGTGGCCGAGGCCTCTGACTCCAGGTCTGGAAAAATCGCTGAGGCTAATCTGCTCCTGGGAGGAGGAGGCCGGCAGGAGATGCCATCTCCAGAACCTGCACCGTCCCGGGTGCTGACACCCTGCCCGGGCAGCCCCTGCCACCAAATAGCTTGGAGCCGGGAAGCGTCTCCTGGCTCGACCGGAGCCGGAGGCGTGTGTCTCTGCCGTCAGACCTGCATCGATGGCGGCCTGTGCACTTGGGATAGAATTGATCTTCCCGGAGCCTTGATTTCTTGTAAACAGAGGAAAATCCTAGAGACTGGATGATATTTGTAAGACACAAATCACTCCATAGTACTTGAGATGCAAGGAATATCTCATTTCTTTGTGTTTCTACATCAAATCCTGCCTGGTTCCAACTTGTCCACTTGGCAAGAACTCCCCACTGGTCACCTTGGAGCACCTTCTCTTTCTAGGAATTGTGTAGAGATCCCAGGCTGTAAGAATCTGGTGAAAAGGGAGATGAGGCCATTCTGGTCACCACCCAGTGAGCCCCTTGCCTGGGTTCTGTTGGCAGTTTCCTGGGGAGCTATGCTCCTTCTGTGCCCCGCGGCCAGGGCATCCTAGCAGCCAGGCCAAGCACATGGGCACCTGCCCCCCCCCCCCCCAGGCACCTGCCAGCAGCCTCTTCCAGCTCAGCCCTCCAGGGCCCTGCAGGCGGGGAGGGGCCGGGGGTCAGAGTCCACCTGCTTTTATGCCCTGGAATTTCAACACAATCCCCAGAAAGAGAAGGTACCCCGAGGGCCCATATGTCTTCCTCTCTCTGAACCCTCAATCCTGCCCCAATCAAGGCAGGCCTGCCCCTGTCCTCTCATCTCTCTCTAGGGCCGAGAGTCTCACCCGCCCTGACCCTCAGGGATGACCAGACGGGCAGCCTTGGGCTACTCAAAACCAAGGCTGTCCAGAGTCAGGTGGCCTCAGAGGACATCCTCTTTTCAGGGACTCAGATCCTGCACCCCGGCCTGCCCTGCAGGAGTAAGGAAAGATCAAACTCTAAATAAATCTGGGGGCGGGGTGGGCATAGGAAAGAAAATGCCTTTTATTCCCCAGACTTTATAACAAGAAACAGTAAGAAACAAGGAGCCTTTCAGGGGTGTTGGATGTGGCAGGTGTTGAGCACATACATACATGTTCAGTATGCACGGCAGGTGTCAAGTATATACGTACACACGTGTTCAGTATGTGTGACAGGTATTGAGTATATATGTGCATACATGTTCACGCATAGCAGGTGTTGAGTACACATGTGTTCTGTACATGTGGCAGGTGTTGAGCACACACGTACACACATGTCAGCACGTGTGGCAGGTGTTGGGCACACACGTACACACGTGTTCAGCACGTGTGGCAGGTGTTCAGGTGCTCTCTCCCCTACAGCACCCCACCCTGTCCCCACTGCAGTTCCATGGCCTCCATCCACTGCTGATACAGAATAACACGACGGCCCACGGCTAGTCCCTGAGAGTGCCAGGATGGTAGGGGGCCGTCTAGCTGCTTTCCCCTGTGGGGTCTTCCTGGAGAAGGAGGCGAATCCACTGAGAAGAAATGGCTCAGTTTTTGGGAACCATTCGGGAAGACTGAGTAGCCCTGGGCCTGAAGCCTTTGGGGACACAGACTCAGCCTGGGGAAGGAACCTCACCCACTCTCCGGTAGGCCCTCGCTGTGGCTCCATGGACACAAGACAGAGGTGGAGCACATCCCGTGGAGACAGACCAGGGGAAGGGAGGCACCTGGCTCATCACGCCACCTGGAGGGATAGTGTTTTGCGACAGTGGCCACACATCTTTCCCTGGCGTCTTCTGCTTCCCTCATCCCACCCCCAGGACAGCAGCAGAAGGGCACAAAGTCCGATCATGAGCTTGGGATTTCCAGCAGCCTGGCATCTTTGAGAGGATGCAAATCAAGCAAAGCCAGTTTTCCCTACCCAGTGGCTGGATCGCTTTGGAGGGATTGAGGGGAGAGGTGAGCAAGAGGGCTTTGGCACTTGTGGGGAGGGAAGGGTAAGTGGACCCCTCCCCAGACTTGGTGCCTAAGAGCACCTCCCATCCCCCCGCCCGGGGGTCTGGTCCCAGGACAGCCCTTCACCTGTCCCAGTGCCAGAACTGAGGGGCAGGAAAGGCCAGGCATGGGTGTCAAGGCCCAGGGAGTTGGAGTGTCCCCAGGGGTACAGGAGTGACCATGAGGTGGGAAACAGGCTCAGGAAGGTCTTCTTGGACCCACAGGAGCGGTTCAGTAGCAAAAGCAGCAGGGAATGAGGACATCGATGGCCTTGTGGGGAGATGACAGGGCCTGACAGATTCTCAGCCACAACTCAGCCCAGCGCAGCCCCACGTTGGGACTAACCAGCGCTGAGTTGGCTGAAAATAAGTTTCGGGGAAACGAAGACTCAAGATAGAAACTAGGTTCACTTACATTAGTGCAAGTTACATCTTTACTCACCTGGCTTTGGGGCCTGAAGCATCTTCCTGCTACAGCAGAGTCTAGGATTCCTAATCATGAGATTTTTATAATTCAATTTTTCTAGCAGAGAATTTTTTCCTCTTTTTTTTAAGTTCTTATTTATTCATGAGAGACACACACACAGAGGCAGAGACACAGGCAGAGGGAGAAGCAGGCTTCTTGGGGAGCCCGATGTGGGACTCGACCCCAGGACCCCAAGATCATGACTTGAGCCAAAGGCAGATGCTCAAGTGCTGAGCCACCCAGGCATCCCTCTAGCAGAGAATTAATTCACTTTCAAAGCCACCTGCTTTTGGCCAATTAATTTTTGAGGAACAGAAAGAGGTTACAGACAGCAGCCCCCCCCAATATTATTTCCTGCCGAAAGGGCATTGCACACTTACAGCATTTCAAAAAGTGTGACATTCTCATCTGACAATAAAAGTGCAAAAGGAGGGATGTTTGAAAATTATTTTCCTCTCCCCAATTATTCTTGCAAGCCTTTACATGGGTTTGGAGGTATGGGTCAGTGGAGAATAACCTGCCCCTTCCTATCCAGTGCAGCTCTGAAACACCAGCCAATAAGAAGAGAGGTAGAAATATATATATATATATATAAAATATATATAAATATATAAATAATATATTATATAAAAATACATATAATAATATAATATTTATAAAATATATAAAATGTATGTTTTATGTTATATGTATTATATAATTTTTTCTGAGTAACAAGTAGTATATATATTATATATAATATATTAATAATATATCAATATATTAATATTATAATAATATAATATATCAATATATCAATATCATATTAATATATATTAACATATAATATATCATATATTAATGCATATATAATATATAATATATTAATATAGATATAATATATATAATACTTGTTACTCAGAAAAAGATTTAGTAATACTATAGGTGGCATTTATTACACGCTTCCTGTGGCTGGGCCCCCTGCTAAACCCTTTACAAAGCTGGCTTCCTGTAACCTTCCAGACAGGTCTGTGAGGTCACGGCTCTGATGTTTGGCTGTGTGCTGCTCTGTTGCAGGCCTGAGCTAGGGGCTAAGGATGCTGAAAAGAATGACCTAGTCGGTGCCCTGCAGGAGCTCAGAGTTCAATAAGTAGGGGTATCTCCCTGCCGCTCGCTGCCTGATGTGTCTGGAAACCACCGCATGAACGTTGGTCAAGGCTGTGAAGACAGAGAGGCTGGCAGGAAGGCTTCCTGGAGGAGGTGATGCCTGAATCGGCACCTGAGGGATGAACAGGAGTGTGTCAGAGTGATTGGCTGTCAGCAGCACGGTCATCTCATTTTGTACAAGTCCACCGTGGCCCGCACTAACTGCTCATAATTCTCAAGTCAGCCACTGGCTGGTTGACCCCAGACTTGGCTCGCTCGGTCCCTCTGCGGGGTGCCCTCTCCGCCTCATCCTCCAAAGTGTGGCCAGGTGCCAGCCGGGCTGTGTTGCTGCTTTCAGGTGAAGTAAGAGCAACTTCTCGTACCTTCTGTACCTCTAGCTGGGGAGGGCTGCTGAGCAAGTGAAGGACTGAAGGACTGAATGTGCAATCAGCCAGCAGCAAGTGCCCCCCAAAGGAAACATAAGCCAGAACGAGGAGACAGCAGAGGCTGTTTACCTAGTCTGTTAAAAGTGTTTTTAGTTGCTTGAGACGGTTGTTTTGTGCTGCAAGTACACAGAAGGTTGCAGGTGAGATCAAATGAACAAACAAAGCTTGGCTCGTTGTGACAGGCAGAGGTCACAGGCTGGGGGTCAGGAGGCCCTCTCCCTCCTCTTCTGGTTTGGGGACTCCGTAACACACTCGCACAGGAGGAAAGCTTGGAGAGGTTTCTCGGTGCTGCCGAGGGGCCTCATGGGGCCCCAGGTGGCCCTCACTTGGGGGGAGGCGCTGGGCTTGCACAGTCGTGGTGGCGAGGACCTCCTGCACCTGTCCACCTCCATTCACACAGGGCCTTCCACCTGCTTGCCCCACGGGAGACCTCAGGCTGGCATCCCAGCCTGGCCACCCTGGGACCCTCCATCTGGATGGCCCCCAGGCTCTTCTAAGTCACGTTCTGAGTGACACCCGTCGTGTTTTCTTCAGCTCCCCTTCAAGCTCGCCCCGGCCCCCTCCAGCTTGGTTAGTGACAGTCATGATGTGTGTCCAGGCACCCGGGCATCTGCTCAGGCCCCTCCCTTGCCCCCCGTGTTCCTTTGAGCATGAAGCCCGCTCAGTTCCTCCTCCCAAGCATCTCTTTTTCTTGCAGACCTGCTCTCCCTCACCTGGACCCCCTCCAACAGCCGCCAGCTCCATTCCTCACTCCTAATCCTTCCCTCCCCTCCCCTTCCCTTCCCCAGACCAGCCATCAGAAGGTCTTTCCCACCTTCAGACCTCTCCGCGCTGCTCATCAGAGACCCCACCATGTGTAGGAGAACATCCAGCAGCGTGTAAGGGGCACGACCCCCCGGACTGTCTCCTACTGGCCTCATCCCTGACAACTCCCACGCCCTATGATGCATGCTCATACCTGATGGTTGGCAGCCTCCTCCCACACCCTCCACCACCTGCCCTACAACCTTCGGGTCCCAGGGCTAGAGCATAATGATGCATAGAGTGGATTCTGGAGCAAGACTTCCTGAATTCCAATCTGTGCTGTGACACTAACTAGCTGTGTAACCCCAGGCCCAGAGAGGCTAACTCAGTTGCCTGGGGATGGGGGCTGCCTGGAGGAGGAAGAACAGGGCATAGGAGTATTGTCCTTAGAGCCAGACACCCCTGGGTTTGCATCCCAGTATGGCCTCCTGGAGGGAGAGCCACAGGAGAGGGGGTGTCCTGGAGGTGATATGTGCCCCGTCTCCAAAGAGAGAAGGGGGAGGAGTCACAGAACCCACCTGTCCCTCCCTGAGTCTCTGGAACCATAAGCCTGGCCAGTGAAGGGTGAGGAGGAAGCTTCAAGTTGGGTATGAGATTGGAATTTTAAACTGGACACCATGTTAACAACTGATATAATGTGAAAACTTTAGAAACCCAACAGGCCCTTACAGGATACCCTACCCCGGGAAAGAGACTTTGGCATCACACTGTTGGGTCCAGAGAAATAACGGGGTTTTGTATTCACACCCCTCTTAGTGGACACTGGTTGATAAACCATGGCTGGTGGCTGGGGAGTGCCCTTCTGCCTTGGGTTGGCTTGGAGGGTTTGGCTCCTGGCCACCTCTGGGCACCCAGACGCTTCCCCATCTGGTCTGGGTCTGTTGCTGGGGTGCACAAGGGTCTGATGGCCTCAATTCCAGTGTGAACGGCCATGGATGTCCACAGTGGGGTGGCAGGTGTCTGCGTGGACTTGGGGTAGAACCTTCGGCTGTGTCGTGCGTGCACAACCACGTCCCTGGGCCTGTTGTGTGGCTCCCCGCCCACACCTGACCAGGCTGCCCGAATCCTGCAGGTTTGATGCCAAGAATAAGTAGGGGGTCGCTCTCCCCGTCCCCCTACGACACGAAGCTAGACTGTTAATTATGGCACAAACACTGCGGAGAATGTGCCTCCTAGGATGAAGGCCATTATAAGGAAAAAAGAAAAAAAGAAAAAAAAAAAGGGATGAAAGATGCCCAGTTCATCGGAAGCAGAGAAATCCCTCTTTCCACATCTAGGAGTTTTATCCAGCTGGTCATCTGCAGTTTGAAGAACTTTCTTAATTTAATAAAGAGGTTATTTTAAACCTGGGTCTGGAAAACCCTCATACCTTTAGCACATGGTTTCCATGAAATATCCCTCAACATGAAAATATAGACAGTTAGTTTTTTCTTCCAAAGTGCAACACGCAAGGCTCCCATTCCTGGTTTATTATGCTTTCTGTGTCTCTGCTCATTTTTCACCAGTATTGCATTAAGTATTGGTATTGATTTCTTGTAAATGGGGCTGAAATAGATGGCCCACAGTTTTTTGTTATTGTTCGGTGGCACTTGTATGTAATTTATTATGGCTGCAGTAGACGCTGCCCCTCGCTGCCATGGCTTAAATTAAACGTGCCAGGCTCTGGCCTCTGCTCGTCACCTGCATTTCTCATTCGACATCAAAAATTATTATGTATAAAGTTTCCCTTTTCTCTCCTTCCCCCACACCCCCCCCCCCAAAAAAAATGATCACGATGCCCTTTGTGTTGTTTTGAAAGTTTGTGCTTCTAACTTCTGTCATTAGTGGAGAATAGAAAGTAGCAGGAAGGGTTCAATTTCCTCCCGGCAGCTGGGTGCTGCGCAGTTTCCGAGAGGCCTGGCGGACGGGAGACCCAGATTCTGGGCCTGGTTTTGCTCCTGCCAGTGAGGTGACCTTGTGCCTCTCTCTCGGTCTCATGGTGGGGGGCAAGGATGGCTCCGTCGGCACCTGGGCAGTCAGCTAGGTGGTGGGCACAAGAGCTATAACCCCGGGGCTGGCAGCCTTGTGCCCTTTGCGTGTGTGATATCCTCAGGGCCCGGGGCTAGCCAGTGGGGCTGGCAGGATGGCACCGCAGGGGTTCCTGGGGCATCTCCTGGGAGCGGGGCAGTCTGCATCTGTTCTGGGCGGGAGCAGCCGTGCGTGTCCCATCCAAGGGGCAGTGCAAGTTCAATCTTGCAGCCCGTCCAGAATGGGAGGGCGGGGCAAGGGTGAGGGGCAAGTGTCTGGCAAAAAAAAAAAAAAAGGCAAAGTGCTCTCTGTTGGAGCTGCTTGGCCAGGCCAGGCCACAGGAGCCAGTCTACCATCTCAGAGAAGAACTAGCACCCTGGCCCTCCCGCGTGCTCGCGGTCTGCACCTCCCTCCTGCCCTCGCCTCTCGGCCCCCTCTCCTCCTCCAGGGACTCACACATGCTCAGCTTCTGGTCTGCGTATCTGGCGTGGTGGTGGGTGCTGTTCTAGGGGGACAGGGAGTGACAGGCTCTGGGAGCTTGGGTGGAAGAGGCTGGCCAGGTTTAACCTGTGGTGTGTGTGTGTGCACACATGTATAGATGTGAGTGTGTGTGAGTGTGCATATGTAGATGGGAATGTGTATGTACAGATGTGAGTGTGTGTACAGATATGTGAGTGTGCATGTATACATGTGAGTGTGCATGTGTATATACAGGAGTGCATATAGATGTGTGTGAGTGTGCGTGCATATAGATAGGAGTGTGTGCATACAGATGTGTGTGTGCACGTGCATACAGGTGTGTGCATGCACGTACAGATGTGAGTGTGAGCGTGTGTGCATATAGATAGGAATGTGTGGATATAGATGTGTGAGTGTGTGTGTGCATACAGATGTGAGTGTGCATGTGTGTACAGGTGTGTGCATGTGTGTGTGCACACGTGTACAGATGTGAGTGTGTGTGCATATAAATGGGAATGTGCACATATAGACGTGTGTGTGGACGCATGTACAGGTGTGAGTGTGTGCATGTGTGCGTGCGTGTACAGATGTGTGAGTGTGTAGCCGAGTGTGGGCGTCTTCATCCCCGAGGCGTCTCTCGCTAAAGACACGTTCACGTTACCCCCTCTTAGAGCCGATGTTTCTGGCCCACGTGGTTTTCACTCCAAATGATTTCGCATCAGGTGTGAAGGATTCTCCTAAAGGGAACTTGCCAAGTGCCCGACCCGAGTCGCCGGCCGCCTCCGCGTCCCCGGCTCTCTAGGAGCTCGGTTGGACTTCTCCGCATTCAGCCGGGGGCAAAACAGCGTCTATTAATTAGACTTTCATTCCTATTGATAATGGGGCCCACGGGCCTCGGCTGAAGTGCACGCGGACCTTTTGTGGCGCGGCAGTATCGGGTCTGCTCGGTGAATTGAGTCTGATTGCGGCTCCAAGGGGCCTCTTGAGCTTCCGCCTCGGAGCCCATCGCTCCCTTTCTCCCTGTGGCCACTTAAATAGGTCTGCCGGCTTCTTTCTTCTCATCCTAGGCTTTTTGTCAAAGTCTCCGCTTTTACTGAACTTGGGGCCTCACGCCAATCCGCTACATGTTCGCGACATGCAAGCCAAGGCCCTCTCCATTCTGGTCGGTCCTTCCTTCCTTCCTTCCTTCCTTCCTTCCTTCCTTCCTTCCTTCCTTTCTTCCTTCCTTCCTCCTCTCTTTCCTCCTCTCTTTCCTCCCTTCCTTCCCAGAAACAACACATCAGGAGAGGAGAACCCAGCGTGGAAGCAGACACGACTCACTGGGGTGCCGGAGCGGGGCCTGCACCAGCTGGCAAAAGCTAACTTCGACTTTCAGGAATTTTTCCAGCCAGTTTTAAACACAGCCACTATTTAAAAATTAAGTGATACAGACTTGCAATTACATAAAATATCGAAAACAATGATAACAAATGCTCAAAACTCACTATTGCCTAATTATTTTACGTTTTATTACTATCTGTGTCAGAGGTCAGCGACGCATTTCTGTAAAAACCCAGACAGTGGGGCAGCCCGGGTGGCTCAGCGGTTTAGTGCTGCTTTCAGCCCAGGGCCTGGTCCTGGAGACCCGGGATGGAGTCCCACGTGGGGCTCCCTGCATGGAGCCTGCTTCTCCCTCTGCCTGTGTCTTTGCTCGCTCCCTCATCTCTCATTAATAAATAAATAAAATCTTAAAAAAAAAAACCCAGGCAGTATATATTTTAGGCTTTGCCAGCTATACAGTCTCTGCCCCAACTACTCAGCTCTGCTGTCTCAAGTAAGAGCAGCCCTAAACACTACATAGATGAATGGGCGTGTCTCTGTTTCGATGAAACTTTATTTGCAAGACACGTGGCCCTAGTTTCAGCCCATAGCCTGGCCTGACCCCTGATCCTGCTCTCGGGGTTATTTAGGTGTATGGTATCTGCCTTGTGGAAAGGCTTATAACAACATGCTACTGTGCGTCTTGTCCCAACCCCACCTCCAGTGACCTCATGTTGGTATTTGGAAATCAGCCATAGTAGGGCTGTTTATCCCACAGTGACTGGCAAACACGAATAATCCAGGATTTCTTTGCTCAGAGAACTGGCTAAACCTTCACCTGTGCATTTGCATCCGACTCTGTGTAGTTATAGGGTCCAAATATATCACAGAAGAGAAAGCCTAAATCTCTCTGTATCCTATCAGACACTTGTTGGCCTGAGGCCCTCTGATAGCTTGATTCTTTTTTTTTTTTAAGATTTTATTTATTCATGAGAGACACACAGAGAAAGAGGGGGGGGCAGGGGGAGAGACACAGGCAGAGGGAGAAGCAGGCTCCATGCAGGGAACCCAACGTGGGACTCGATCCCGGGTCTCCAGGATCACGCCCTAAGCCGAAGGCAAATGCTCAACCACTGAGCCACCCAGGTGCCCCTAACAGCTTGGCTCTTGGGCCTCAGAGTTACTTGGGTTCAACCCCAAACACAATCCTATAATCTGGCGTCTGCTACCGCCAGCCATAAACCCTGAGCCTGATCGCCTCGATCCCTCCTCCTCCTGCGGAAGAGTCACACCTCTGAGGCTTTGCTCACTGATCTCCCTCCCCAGAACTCCCGCTACCTCTCTTCTCTGGACCCAGCTCCCAGGAAACCCACTCTCCGGTGCTTTCTTGGTCACTCCCGGGCACACATATCGATCCCAAAGCCCCCATATCTTTTAGGGGAATCCCAAGTTTTTCCAGTGACCTGTCAGGCCCTGTATAATCTGACCTCTTGTATTAATCATGTTTTTCCCCCCATATTTGATGATGCTTTGGCATCTTGAGGGTCTTTCTGGAGACTGTACCCCCATGAGTTAGCTAATCCCTAGAGCCAGCAAACAATTTGCCTGCAAGGGACCAATCCACAGCTCCTGTATGTGACTCACACACCACCACACCGCACCAGCACTTCCCCGGCTCTGTCACCCCAGGGCCAGGCCCAAACAGCTGGACACCACCCCTGTGGCCCAGAGCCAGCAGAAATTATTCAAACTAGCCAGTCCCAAGCTGTTCACCCTGTCCTGCCTCACCTTTCCCTGGCAACCACAGTGAAGGCTCATGCCTGTGCTTTCCCCTGTGGCCCTGTGGGGTGTGGCCTGCCCCTCCTCTGGGGACTGGAAGTAATAAACACTTCTTCCAGTGGCACTGACCTCTCCATGTTGTCACTTAGTCATCTCCATAAATTAAGTCTGGGTAGCACCATGAAACACCCACATCACCTCTCCAGCCTCCGGTCCTACCCCGCTCCTTGGGCACTTCATTCCAGATGCGTTGGCCCCCCTGCTGCTCCATAATCATGCTAAACATGGGCCCACCTCAGGGCCTTTGCACTTGCTCTTCCCTCCGCCTAGACTACTCTTTCCCCAGATGTTCTCAGGATTTCCCCTTCACTTTTATCACATTTTTTGCTCTACCCGTATTTGATCAGAGGACCGTTCTGAGCATTCTGCTAATGAGCACATTCCTCCACACTCCCCGTGTCTCTCACCTCTCCATTGCTTATGAACACGTGACATTCTACACGTCTATTCCTGTCTCTCCTTGAACACCAGCACAAGGTCAGGGACCATGTTCATTCAGTTTCCTCCTGCCTCCCTAGGACCTAGGACAGTGTCTGGGATATAATGGGGGCTCAAGGAGTATTGGAACCTCCCCTGTGGCCCAGGACACCTTACCCACAGCCCTAAGTCAGCACAAACCCTGCTCAAAGGTGTTACATGTGGGTCTACCCACTGGGGTCGGGCACAGGGCTCCCTTGTCTTGGCATGTCTCCAAAACGGCGTCATGCAGGGAGAAGCAACTCTGCACAAGCCTGTGGGCTTGTGCTGGGCCTCTCGGGAGTCGGGACTCAGAGGAAGGAGGGAACATTTGCAAATGAGAGAATAGGAAACTTAGACAAAGGGGCAGAAAGCTGTGTGGAGGTTCCTCAAAGAGTTAAAAATAGACCTACCCTACGACCCAGCAATTGCACTGTTGGGGATTTACCCCAAAGATTCAGATGCAATGAAACGCCGGGACACCTGCACCCCGATGTTTCTAGCAGCCATGTCCACAATAGCCAAACTGTGGAAAGAGCCTCGGTGTCCATCGAAAGATGATGGATAAAGAAGATATGGTTTATGTGTACAAAGGAACATTCCTCAGCCATTAGAAACGACAAATACCCACCATTTGCTTCAACGTGGATGGAACTGGAGGGTATTATGCTGAGTGAAGTAAGTCAATTGGAGAAGGACAAACAGTGTATGTTCTCATTCATTTGGGGAATGTAAATAATAGTGAAAGGGAATAGAAGGGAAGGGAGAAGAAATGTGTGGGAAATATCAGAAAGGGAGACAGAACATGAAGACTCCTAACTCTGGGAAACGAACTAGAGGTGGTGGAAGGGGAGGAGGGTGAGGGGTGGGGGTGACTGGGTGACGGGCACTGAGGGGGGCACTTGACGGGATGAGCACTGGGTGTTATTCTGTATGTTTTTAAATTGAACACCAATAAAATTAATTTATTTTTTTAAAAAAAGGGGGCAGAAAGGAAAAGAAGGAATGTGGGTGGAGCTCCAGGCCGCAGGTGTGCTGGGCACCCAGTGCATCATGAGCACAGCTGCGGAGGGAGGCAAGCGCTCTCTGCTCCGACCGGCTGCTGCTGCCTCTCCAGGTGCTGTTGCTCACACAGCTCCGTGGGCAGTCTGTTCCTTGCACATGTGTGTTCCCTCCGGCCTCAGGGCCTTTGCACATGTAGTCTCCTTTCATGGAACACTCTTCTGGTCCCAATACCCACCCCCAGCAGCATTAACTTTGTCACGTGTCCTTCTGCCCTCAGCTCAAAGGTCAGAGAAGTCTGCCCAGCTCTCCTTGAGCCCATCGCTTCCCTCTGCCACCCACTCCCATGACTGTGCTTTTCTTTTATGATTTGTCATATACTACAATTGGAGGTGTGTATTTTTGTGATAATTTGAGCAAATTGCTTTCCCTCTCTGGGTGAATTCGGGGAGGGCAAAGCCTGTGCCTGATTTGCTCAGCAATGGATCTTCAGTTCCTAGCACATGCCTGGCACATGGTGAGCACTTAGCACACCCACGTGGGCTGAGATAGGTCCAGCTCGGGAGTTGCATCTTGCCTTGGATGTTATGCAGGATTGGGTAGACATGGCCCATTGGCCTTGGGAGGAAGCTCTGGTTTCTCATCTGTAAAGCCAATAGCCCATTTTTTTTCTTGTAACTTTGGCTTGCAGAGTATTAGAACTGGAAGGTACCAAAGAGAAATACAGCCCATGGAGAGGCCAGGATGAAGGTTTAGGGGATGAGTTCAGGGGCCCTTAGACCTTTGCTCTGTTGCTCTGGTGAAAAGCATATAAGTGAATATTTTGTTCTGGGCCCTTACCTGCTGAAGTTGAGCAGTAAATCATGCCTGAGGGAACACAAGCCTAAGAAAGTCTCCTGTTTCTTCCTTCTGGTTTGTACATATATCTGTAAAGGAAGGGAACTGGTCCATGATTCCGGTGGTGTGCCAGGGAGCACAAAGCTTCTCGGAGGTATCTCCGAGGATGGCTGGAATGTGGATTGTCAGCAGCAACTGGTTGGAGGGGATACTGGTGTTTTAACCTGACGGCATCTGTTGGGTGACACAGTAGACCCCAGGCCACCCTGTGCAGCGTCTTCCACATGCACGACAGTGGCCTGCCACTTTTCACTCTAGAGGGTCGATGGGCCCTTGGTCATCTGCTGCCTCTGGAGCAATGACACCACCATGGTCATCGTCACTCAAGATAGGGCATCACAGCACATCAGGCTGTGTGCAAGGGTCCAGGTGGAGCAGTAGACGTCCACGGATGGCTCACAGGAGTCAGAGTGAGCCATGGTAAGGAGCCCTGGGGCCGGTGGTAGGTTGTAAATGTTGGCTCCATGGTTTGCTAGTTCTGTGACCTCATACAGGTTGTGTAATGTTGCAAAGCCTCAGGCATCTTACCTGCAAAATGGGAATGATGACAATACCCACCTTAAAGGCCACGGTGAAGATTAAATGAGTGATATACACAAAGCCCTTAGCAGAATGCTTGGCTAGAGCAAGGATTCAATAAACGTTAGTTTCTGTTATTAACGCTGATGGATCCCTCCACAACCCTATGGGATAGAATGTGGTAGATACTCTGATTCCCTAAATCTTCCAGGAAACTGAGGTCTAGGGAGGGTTGGTAACCTGACCATGGGCTCAGTGCTTGGGAGTGGTGTGGCTGGGATGGAAGCAAGGTGGGCTTGCTTTTTGGCTCACACCAGATAGGGTTCTCCAACTTCTGCTTGTCTCCACCATCCCCTCTTGTGAAAATAAGACCAAACCAGTTGCAAAGTACCACTGGACAATGTAATGTTGACCATTTTTGTGCACATCTCCCAGGGCACACATTTGAGAGCTTCTCTAGGGAGTGTACAAGGGAGCACGGTTGTTGGGTCATTAACAGGATAACATAATCTATTGTTCAAACCAGGACACTTGACCCAAAGGGCTGCTGTTCATATGTGTGTGGGAAAACAAGTACTTTCTTGGGACAATCCTACTTTACCATGTACTGTGTTTTTAGCAAAATCTTTAATGAAATACACTGGATGTTAGAAAACTTTTTAACCCAAATATGCTCCCCTCACCCCACTTCTGACTTACACACTGAGGTTTTCCAGTATTGTAGTTCAGTATTTTGTTATAATAGAAATTTGCTCAGATTTTCCTGTGTATTTTCCATCTTATTCACTCACTGTTTCTTTTTGTAGCATAGCGTACCTTCTTTTATCTGCAGTTTTTTCCTCAGGAATGTCTCTTAGATGTTCCTTAGCAAAGGAAGATGTTCCTTTAAATTTGTTGGTGGTGAGCCTCTTTTTAAATTTCAATTTTTATGTATAAAATTGTATGAGGGATGCCTGGGTGGCTCAGTGGTTTGGTGCCAGCCTTCAGCCCAGGGTGTGATCCTGGAGACCCAGGATCGAGTCCCACGTCAGGCTCCCTGCATGGAGTCTGCTTCTCTCTGCCTGTGTCTCTGTCTCTGTATCTCTCATTAATAAATAAATAAAATCTTGAAAAAAATAAAATTGTATGAAACTGCTTTTTATTTCAATCCATGTTGTTGAAAAATAGTTTTGTTGGGTACAAATCTTAAGTTACAGTCATTAACTCTCATCCCTGAAAGCAGATGATTCCATTTGGTCTCCTGGTTTCTATGGTCACCACTGAGAAGTCCACTATCTGTCTAGTTGTTTCTCTGTGGGTTGTCTGCCTTTCCTCTCTGGCTGCTTCTCGTGTCGTCCCTTTGACTTTGATGCAGCTTCAAGACCTTGTATCCAGGTCCATCTGTTTATGTTTCCAATCTTCTTAGATGGAGGCTTCTGGATCTGTGGATTCAAGTCTGTCATCAGTCTGGAAAATTTCTCCATCATTTCTTCTGAAAAAATTCCCTTTTCTATTTTCTGTTTTCTTTCCTTCTGGGATTTTGATTAGATGTGATTTATTTTTTATTTTTTAAAAGATTTTATTTATTTATTCATGAGAGACACACAGAGGGAGAGAGGCAGAGACATAGGCAGAGGGAGAAGCAGGCTCCTTGTGAGGAGCTTGATACGGGACTTGATCCCAGGACCCCGGGATCAGGACCTGAGCCAAAGGCAGATGCTTAACCACTGAGCCACCCAGGTGCCCTTATTAGATGTGATTTAGAATTTGTAATTGTGGCCTTTGTGAATCTTAACCTTTCCTTCACCTTTTTGGTATCCTTGTCTCCTGTGATCCTGGCGCATAATTTTTTTCAGCTCTGTTTTCTGGTTCACAGATCTGTCTTCATTGTGTCTCTTTTGTGATTTATCCCATCTGTTGTATTTCTGATTTCAACAATAATTTCATTCTTTGGGTTCCATTGGGTTATTTTTCAGATATACTGGTTATTTTGATGGTCTTTTGTTACATATGTTAGCAACTCCAACATGATTTCTCTTAAATGGCCAGTGAATAGTTATGTCATATCAAATAATTCCAAAGTCTGAATTATTGGCAATCTAAGTTTATTGTTCAATGTGTCTGCTAACTGTAAATCATGATGACTTGCTTGCTTACATGTTTGGTGATCGCTTATTTGCATGCTCTTAATTGGTGGGACTCCTGTGGATCTAAATAGGAGATGCTCTCCTCCAGAAAGGTGTTGATTTGGCTTTCTTTCTGGTTGCTTAGAAGGGCTGCAAATGTGGGGTCACTTTCAGGCTTTGTATCTCAGCTGCAGAGCTGATGTTGGCTGTTGTTCTCAGTGTAACTCTGTCTTATTCGCTTATCACAGGTACATTTAGCTCAGACTTATTTCTTTTTTTGAGAGGTGAGGAGATCCTCAGGCATTGGCCTTAATTCTGTAAGTCTATGAAGGAAATAGCACAGCAGGCCAATCCCTTGGATACTATTGTTTTCTATATTGCTGGAACAGAAGTCCAAATCCCCATTTTTTCATTGTTGAAGTGTTCATATCTGTAGAACAAGTGAGATAGCATTGGCTCCTTCAGGAGAGTATTTTAGAAGATGAAATAACTTACCTGAAGGAATTTCCACTTTCAAAAGCAGTGGCTCTTATGACACCTCTTCAACTTGCCCCACCCCTGTGATGCACTGAGGCAGACTGATTTACTTGTTTCTGAGATTTCTGATGAGCCATATCCCAGGAAGCCCATACATACTTCATCTGCCCACAACTGAATGTAACCTATTTCCACTTGATCACATCTCCATGGGCCCCAACTCCTGGCTTCATGACTGTGGAGTCTCACTTTGTCTTTTCTTCCTTCTCTCCTTTTACCTTACTATGTGCTGCTATTTGGGCCTAAAGCCTCCCAGTCTCTGTCTCAATCAATCTCTACACTTTTATACCCTCTTGTTATGCTGGCCATAAGCTCCCCACCTGAGCCACTGCTCATCTCTTCCTCTCTGTCAATGTATGGGGCAGCCAATTCTAGGGCAAAGCTTCATAGAGGGAGAGCAGAAATTCGACATCTTAGTATTGCTTTTGCGGTTAATTCCTTTGGTAGGCAGTTCATTTGGAAATCACACTGAAGTCTTTTTGAGGGTTGATAAGTCAGAGGAACATTTTAGATTCCAACATCTATTTTTATTTGTAAGTCACACAGACTTCCCATCCTCCACCCTATTCCTACCCTTATTCTTCTTCCTGGCAGAAATCATTAAAACTGGCTGGAGTATGGCCTTGAGATTTAGAAGAAAGATCTCAAGTTTTAGAGCCTGATAAACCTGCATTTAGGAGCAAAAAAATGTTTCTAAATCCAGTGTAAGTAAAGGTCTTAAGATCTGTCAGCATCAGAAACAAAGGAGTAAATTTTAGTGACTTTGGGCTAGGTATGACTTCTTAGATAAAGCACAAGTGACAAAAGGGAAAAATAGACAAATTGCCTCATGAAAATTAAAACCTTTTGTGCTGAAAATGATACTAGCAAGGAAGTGAAAAGACAACCCATAACATGGGAAAAAATATTTGCAAATCCTATATCTGATAAGGGACTTGTATCCAGAATATATGAAAACCTTTTATAACTCAATAAGAAGAAGACAAATAGCCCAGTTTAAAAATGGACAAAAGATCTGAATAAACATTTCTCCAAAGAAGACTGACCAATAGCCAAGAAGCACATTGAAATGATGCTAAAACTCATCAGCCATTAAGGAAAAATGAATCAAAACCACAATAAGATAGCACTTCAGACCCATCAGAGGCCTAGAGCCAAAAGACAGACACTAGTAAGGGTTGATGAGGATGTGGAGAAGTTACAACCCTCACACACTGCTGCTGAGAATGTAGATGGTGCAGCTACTTGGGAAAATAGTTTACCAGTTTCTCAAAAAGCTAAACATGGGATTACATCATGGCCCCGTAATTCCACTCCTAGGTATCTCTCCAAGAAAGGGAAACATACATCCTCACGAGCACTTACACATCAGTGTTCAGAGCAGCACTCTTCATAAAAGCCAAGAATTAGAAATGGTCCAAATGCGCATCGCCTCATGAATGAATAAATAAAAGGTAAGCTGTCCATACAATGGGATAGGATTTGGCGAATTAATAGGAACGGAGCACTGACCCCCTTGCTACAACATGAATGAACCGCAAAAACATTATGCTGAGTGAAAGAGCCATCATAAAGGCCACATATTGTGTGATTCCATTTATGCGAACTTCCGAAGCAGGAGGATCCATGGAGACAGGAAGCAGATGGGTGTAGGGGCAGGGGTGCCGGGTGGGGGCAATGGATAGTCACCGCAGGGGGTGTGGAGTTTCTTTGGAGTGGTGAACATGTTCTCAGCTTAAACTGCAATCCATGATGGGATACAAATTCTATACTGAAAACAGTTGGATTACACGAATGATTAGATATGTTGATGATATTTATAAAGCTGTTTTTTTAAAAAAAAGTCAGTCCATTGTTTCCTCTGCCTAGAAATCTATGTAAATCATATTACCAAAATGTTCCGATAAAATTCAGGTTGCCGGGGGGCACCTGAGTGGCTCAACGGTTGAGCACCTGCCTTTGGCTCAGGTCATGATCCTGGGGTCCTGGGATCGAGTCCCGTTATTGGGCTCCCCACAGGGAGCCTACTTCTCCCTCGGCCTATGTCTCTGCCTCTCATGAATAAATAAGTAAAATCTTTAAAAAAATTCAAGTTGCCAGATTTAGCACACAAAAATAAAAGAAGCCCAGTTACATATGAATTTTTGATAAACCAGGAATTTTTTTTAGTGTAAGTATGTCCCAAATATGGCATGAGACAAACTTACAGTGAAAAATTTATATTTATTTGAAAGTCAAATTGAACAGGGCAGCTGTGTTTTATCTGGCTACCCTAATTAAAATATAACACACACCAAAGCCTTGGATACACGGCTACCCCATTTCCAAAACTGTCTATGTGCGTCCTACAGACCTATTGTTTCCATTTAATTGTGCAGGAAGCAGAGATCTCAGAGGTAACTGAGTCCACATGGCTCTGTGGCAGCGTCAAGATCTGAACCCCAGGTGGCCTGACTGCCACAGCCGGGGGTCCTCTCTTCAGAGACGTGGGCACCGGGCTACCTGGCATGGCTGATGGTGAGCAGCCTGGCTCTCCCCTTGTTCCTGTAAGAGATGGGGAGAAGGGGACCTTCAGTCCCTGTCTCGTTGCTGGCAGGGGCTCTGAGGCCTGGCTGCTGAGGGTGCTGGCGAACCAGAACAGCAAGTTCCTGTTAGAATGTTCTCTTCTGGGAGGAGATAACAGGATAATAGGTACCTTCCTTGCTTCCTGTAAAATGATGAGTGACAAAAGAGTCACTGGAGATTAGAGTCATTCAGAATAAATTAAGCCAATACCTGCTCCATCGAGATCAATGTTTAATCCGAGGGGAGGAGAGGGGACAGTCCTGATTTAAAGTAAAATGGGGTGCTTCCTCTGTAACCTCAACACATTGGGGGCTATGGGAAGGGGTCTTTGTGTGCCTGGGGGGGGCGGGGAGAAGGCTTCTGGAACCAGGCACGTGGTTGGGGAGCCGATGCTGTCTTTGCCCTGCATTCCCTCAGTCTTCCCAGAGAGAACCTGGATGCATAAATGACGTTTCGAGAGTGCTCTGCATTCTTGGATAAGCTACCCAGGCACAAACTAAACTGGCCATTGGGGAGATGGGGTGCCATTCCTCTCCCTCTCCCCAGTTATCATAACAAATTATCGTTGTCTGCATGCGCTCTCCAAGGGCAACTTGCTATAATGCCACATAACTGGTTTCACTCTGGCATTTTCCATGGTCAAATAGTGGTCACTGAATGAACATCAGCCTGCATCTGAATCACCCAGGGAAGATTCTAGAGTATATATTCCTAGGTTCCCTTCCCCCTGCAGATTCTGATTCAGCAGGCCTGGGCTTGGAATCTAGGAATCTATGATTTTTAACAAGCCCAGATTGGAAATAGCAGTGAAATATTAAAACCCTCTACCACGTGACTTAAAAGATTGCCTTACACAAGGTTTGGATGCAAGTGATCTTTGTTTTGTTTCCTACAAAGAGACTCTGCCTTTTTTTTTCTTTTTTTTTTTTGCCATGGATCTGTTCATGATAAGGAAATTTTCTAAGGTGCTAAATCATGCTATAAATGTCATTGGGACAAATGACGTTTTATTTTTATTTTTTAAAATATTTTATTCATGAGAGACACAGAGAGAGAGGCAGAGACACAGGCAGAGGGAGAAGCAGGTTCCCTCTGGGGAGCACGATACGGTATGTGATCCCAGGACCCCAGGATCACGACCTGAGCCGAAGGCAGATGCTCAGCCACTGAGCCACCCAGGTGCTCCCAAGACAAATGACGTTTTAAACAAATCTTGTGGCCAAAGCTTTGTGAGGTATGGAGTCCACTTGTCATCTGCAGCCTGGCCCCTAGAAGCAAGTGTGACGGAACGAGAAGAGTGGTGCCTGGGGCTCAGCAGCTGGGTTTGGGGTGCAGCCCTGTTAGTCCTGGGCTGGATGAACTTGGGTTCATCGCTTGCCTGTGGGGACTCAAGCTTCTGAAGAGGTGGAGGGGTGGGGGTGGAGGGAGCCAGCAGAGGGACTAATGCTGGGTCTCAAAAACCTCTTTTCACTGTCTGTGCTCCCTTCTGGCATCCTATGGCATTTCAGGTTTCTTCCTTATTATAGTTACATAATTTATCTTATTCTATTTTAGTTTTTTGCAAAGTAGTCCATTACTGTGTTCTGGAGCCAAATAGCCATCCCCTACTTCCCACTCCAGCCCAATTTATAATGAGGTGTCATGCTGGACTCAGGCTGTTCTGGGCTCCTGGCCGAAAGCTCTAGGTCCACCCTCTGCTCCCTGCTTCCCTTCTGCCTTTTGCTGCGAAGGCACAGCCCTGCATGCCCGCTTTGCACAGTCTCCTCCAGGTAATCCGTTCCATTGCATAATTCCTCGGGGAAACTTCCTATTCTCCAGCATTCCTGGGAATGTTCCTGGAAACACCAGAAAAGCCCTCTTACCCCCAGATTCTAAGATCTTCCATTAACAAGAAATATGTGATAAATACATGCGTCGGACCTCAAGTTGGGTATGTGGTGTTCCAGCCTCCAGAATTGCAGGGTGACCTAAGTCTACTAAATTCGCTTGCCTGTAGCCATTGTTCGTTGTGGCTGGTTGTTGTTGTTGTTGGTTTTTTTTTTTTCCCTGAATAGATATTTGCTCCTCCTTTTCCTCTCCTTGGCTCATGACTCCAGTGCCCATGTGAGGTCTTGGAGGTGGTCAGACGTACCTGCAGAGATGGACCTCACGTAAGCAGCCTTTCCTTGGTGTGCTCCGTTGGATTTTTGTCCAGCAGCATGGGCGCCTCTCTGCCCAGGGTCTGTTACTTCTGCAGACGATTCCTTACCTGAGGCCCACACCCTCTCTGCTGTCTTTCTTGGTCTTATTATCTCTCTCTCTCTTTTCTTTTCTTTTCTTTTTTTTTTTTTTTTTGCCCTCCAATTTCTGGCTAGCTAGATCACATGCTGAGCCTGTGGGCCCTCCTTATTTGATTTATCCATTTACAGCCTTGTTAGACCTGCAGGCCTGAAGAGGTCCGGATTCCTTAGGAATTGATCAGCAGCAGGTTCGGGAAGAATGTTGACCTTGGAAACAAGGCACACTTCCAAAGCAGTTCTGTCTGGTTTTACTACCATTGTTGTCATTGGAAAGTGATGCGTCCACCGCCTGGCCCTGGAAGCCTGACTGGCCTGGGTACCAAGAGTGTGGTTGGAGGGGAGCAGCTGGGCCCTCCTGACAGTGTCATCCAGGTGCAACGGGAATGTGAGCACCCATCTCCTTGTGAGCATGCCCATCCCGAACTCCTGGGTCCTGAGGATCTCTCATCATAAGATCCCTACTGATGGCTCAGAACCTGCGTACACGTTAGTAAATCCATCTGATGCAAAGTTGAGATTATGACTGTGAAAAAAATCACTGCACTGCTTTGAGATGACAGCGCTGCCCTTGGGGAGCGGAAGCCGAGGTGGGCTTTAACGGGGGCTGCCAGTCGGATTTTACTCCATCTCAGAGGTCCACGAAGGAGTGCGTGTGTGCTTAAATTTTACTCATGGCCCTGGAAAAAGATTGCAAATTGTAGGGACAATGGACTTAGCTACCATCCAAGCAAAATCCTCTGAAAATTAGGCATCAGATGCAGCCAGATGTTGGGAAGCCACTCATGGGAGAGGCAGACGGGGGAGGTTTTCTGAGCATGCAGGTGCCTCTGGAGTTGGCGTTTACCTAATCTACTGCTGCTACCTGCCTTTGCCTTGCAGCCAAAAATCCGTTTTCTGTGATTAGTTATTCAACCTGTGGAGGGTTCGTGTCTCAGCTCGCTGCCAGGGGGAGAATGGGAATTCCACAGATCATCTCTCCGCAGCAGGATGGCACAAGCAGGTGTTTATGGATTCCTTCTCTGTAAAAGGAATCCAAATAAGACCGCCACTGCCATAAATATTTAAGTACAGTGGGTTACTGCATTTTAATTTATGTGAATTCAATTCTTTGCCACTTAGGGGAAGAGGGAACAAGGTGGTGGAGGTGGAGAGAGGGGTGGATATTCTTTTTGTATTTTCCACTGAAATGCATTCACTTTATATTCTCTCTCCCTTTTTACAACAAATTGCACACATTTCTAAATACATCTTGATCTTGATGAATTTTGTCCTATGCTCATACCTGTGATACCATCACTATTACCAATGTACTAAAAGTATTCATCATCTCCAGAAATGTCCTTGTGTCCTTTTCTGGTGATTTACTTATTTATTTGGGTGGAAGCATCTAGCATGAGATCTTCCTTCCAAAAGATGCATTCCAGGTGTGATTAATGCAGGTTCAGGAAATCTTTAAGAAGAGCCTGCTATATCCAAAGACTGGGCTAGACTCAGGGCAGGACACACATCAAGTCCACAAGTGATGTCTGGGAGTGTCTCATCCGATTCAGTATTCCAGAGTTTTCTCCTCTGATCTCCTTCTCTTCTCTCTACACCCTTTCATCTGTCTCCATCTCGAGGGGAGGTTTGCCATAGAGCACATCTGAGCAGGCAACTGATTCTAATGGGTCTTCACCATTCCCTGCCCACGTATGGAGCTTTCTGCCTTTCTCGGCAGGGGCACCTCACCATGGTGAGATTCTAAGGTTCGAAGATGTTTCTAAACATAGTTCCTCAATGCAAGCCAAGTCAGTGTCCAGCTCAGTTGAAGGAACTCATTATTATTCAACTGAATTGAAGAAATTGATTTCTTTTGATACTAGAAGAAAGCCTGGCAGGGCTGAGCTCTAGGGGACAGAATGGTGGTGTCCACCAGGTGATTCCTAATGGACTTTCCAAGGGTGTCTTTGGTTCTTGGTGACCGCAGCCTGGCACAGCCCTTTACAACCTGACCCTGGGTGAAATACCTTCCAGAGTAGTCCTTTGCTTCTCACAAGATGCCTTCCTAGAGTAAAAGTTTGATGTGTCATTTCAGACTCCAAACATCCTCTTGAGAGAGGTGGGATGGGCATTGATTTTTGCCCCATTTTCAGATGAAGATATGCTCCTTCAATTTACCTGCTCAGCAGCACACAGCTAATAGTTCATAGCCAGCTCAGGGCTCTGCGAGTTCTCAAAACTTTCTTCCCTCTTTGGGGTGTCCCCCCCAGGATTCTGAGTCTCAGATCCTTCTTTAGGCCAGTTGGAAAGTGCCTACTGCCAAACCTTATGAATCCACGTAGCCTGCTCCTTTCTCTGTGATCTGTGTGCCTCATACTTGCCTCGGAACAAATCGATGACAGTAATAACATCCTACCTTTGTTGAGAACTTATTATGGTCCAGGCAGTGAATTAATCACTTCACATATTTTATTGCATTTACTCTTCAGAGAACCTTATTGGTAACAACTATTATTATGTCCACATTAGAGAAAGGAAACAGGCTTAGGGGTGCCTGTGTAGCTCAGTCAGTTGGGCATCTGCCTTTGGCTTGGGTCATGATCCCAGAGTGAGCCCTGAGTGGGGCTCCCTGCTCAGTGGGGAGTCTGCTTATCTCTCTCCCTCTGCCTCTCCCCCTGCTCATGCTCTCTCTCTCACTCTCTCTCAAATAAATAAATAAAATCTTAAAAATAAAGGAACAGGCTTAGAGAAGTATGTGGTCTATAGGTACTGTGGCAAAGATTTACTGTATTTATTTCCTGCAGATGCATAACAAAATATTACAAACTGAGTGGCTTAAAACAACAAAAATTTATTCTCTCACAGTTCTGGAGACTAGAAGTCCGAAAAAAAGGTGTTGGCAGGGCCATGCTCTCTCTGAGGGCTTCAGAGGAAGATCCTTCCTCACCTCTCCCTAGGCCATGGTGGTTGCTAGCAATCCTTGGCCTTTTTTTTGGATTATGGAAGAATCTTCATCTCTGCCTCTGTCATCATATGACTGTCTTTGTTCTGTGTTTCTTCTCCTTTACTTATAAGGACACCAGTCATATCGGATTAAAGGCCCACCTGACTCTAATATGTTGTCACTTAAATTCACCTAATTATATCTATAATTACCCTATTTGCAAGTGAGGTCACTTCTGGGGTTTGGAAAGGATACGAATTTTAGGGGGCACTATTGAAATCAGCGCACTGTCCAATCCTGTTTCCTCTTTCTGAACACATAGGAAGACCACTCCAATCTCCATTGCAATAAGGTTGGGGCCGTATACCTGGGTTCTGGCCAATAGCCTGTGAGCCAAAAGGTGTTTATCACTTGCAGGCTTAGCCATAAAACATCTTTGCAATCAAACGAATCCAATGCCTGATCTGACTCAACTTAAACCCAAGGCAGCCCCAGACTGGCCCAGTGACAAAGAGAGCCATTGCAGATGCCTGGACTGAAGGCCAAAGCAGCTCAGCCACAGCAGGGCACACACATCACAGATAGGAGTCACCTCTGAAGCACCAGCTTCTGGTGAACAGGGGACTCTGCACTACAGGGCACTACAGGACCTCTTCTTCATAAGGCCACTACTTTTAAGAGCAGGAGACATAGCTGACTTTCCCAACATGTAAAAACAGGGAGAGTTAGATAGAGGAATATGTCCCAAGTGAAGAACAGAACAAAACCACAGCAAGAAACCTAAATGAAATGGAGATAAGTAATATGCCTGATAGAGAATTTAAAGTCATGGTCATAAAGATACTCACTGGACTTGAGAAAAGGGTGGAGGATGTCAGTGAGATACTTAACAAAGAAAAAGCAAACATAAAAAAAGAACCAGAGATGAAGAACTCAATAACTGAAATATAAAATACACTAAAAATAAAGAAATTTAAAATATACTGAAGAGAATAAATATGAAGCTAGAGGAAGCAGAACAGATCAGTAACCTGGAGGACAGAGTAATGGGAAGAAATCAAACTGAACAGGAGAGAAAAAAATGAAAATAGACTTAGGGCTCAGTGACACCATCAAGTGTAACTCATAGGTATCCCAGCAGGAGAGGAGAGAGAAAAGGGGGCAGAGAATTGATTTGAAGAAATAATAGAGAAAAAATTCCCAAATCTGGAGAAGGAAACAGATCCAGATCCAGGAGGCACAGAGATCTCCCAACAAAATCAACCCAGGGAGGTCCATGCCCAAGACACATAGTAATTAAAATGGCAAAAAAAAAAAAAAGTACTGATAGAGAACTTTAAAAGCAGTAAGAGAAAAGAAAACTGTTACATACAAGAGAAACCCCCAAAGGCTATCAGCTGATTTTTCAGCAAAACCTTTGCAGGCCACAAGAGAGTGGCATGATATATTCAAAGGGCTGAATGAAAATAAAAATAAAAATAAATCAACCCTGCAACCAAGAATACTCTATCCAGTAAGGCTAACATTCAAAAGAGAGAGAGATAAAGAGTTTCAAAGACAAACAAAAATGAAAGGAGTTCAGGACCACTAAACAGCCCTGCAAGAAATATTAAAGGGGATTTTTTTGAGTGGAAAAGTAAGACTATAAATGACAGTATGAAAAGTAAAAACACAAAAGCAGGAAAAATAAAGATTTCCGTAAAAATCACTGAAGGGTTTCACAAAATAAAAAGATATAAAATATGACATCTTATACCTAAAACATGGGTGGAAGGGAGAGGAATAAAGTGGATTTAAACTTAAGTGACCATCAATGGAATGTAGACTTCTATAGGCATGATGCTATAAATAAACCTAATGGTAATCACAGATCAAAAACTAGTAGTAGATAAGCAAAAAATTTAAAAAAGGATCGCAAGTGTAATAAGCAAAATTAATAAACCTCTAGCCAGACTTATCAGGAAAAAGAGAGAAATGACTCAAATAAATAAAATCAGAAATGAAAGAGATAACAACCAACACCACAGAAATACAAAGAGTTATAAGAGAATACCATGAAAAATTATATGCCAACAAACTGGACAACCTAGAAGAAATAGATTTCTAGAAACATATAACCTCCAACCTGAATCAGGAAGAAATAGAAAATTTGAACAGACCATTTACCAGCAATGAAATTGAATCAGTAATCAAAAAGCTCCTGACAACAGTCCAGGACTAGATAGCTTCATGGGTGAACTCTACCAAACATTTAAAGAAGAGTTAATACCGGGACACCTGGGTAGCTCAGCAGTTGTGCCTGCCTTTTGGCTCAGGGCATGATCCTGGAGTCCTCGGATCGAGTCCCACATCGGGCTCCCTGCATGGAGCTTGCTTCTCCCTCTGCCTATGTGTCTGCCTCTCTCTCTGTGTGTCTCTCATGAATAAATAAATAAAATCTTTAAACAAAAAAAAAAAGAAGAGTTAATACCTATTCTTCCAAAGCCCTTCCAAAAAATAGAAGAGACAGGAAAACTTCCAAATTCATTCTATGAGGCCAGCATTAACCTGATACCAAAATCAGACTAGGAAACCACGAGAAAAAGAGAGCTATAGGCCAATATCGCTGATAAATATAGATACGAAAATCCTCAACAAAATATTAGCAAATGGAATCCAATATTACACTGAAAAAAATCATCATGATCAAGTGGGATTTATTTCTGGAATGTAAGAGTGATTCAATATTCACAAATAATCAATGTGATACATCAACAAGAGAAAGGACAAAAGACATATATGATCATTTCAACAGATGCAGAAAAAGTATTTGACAAAGTACAGCACCCATTCATGATAAAAACCCTCAATAAAACAGGTTTAGAAGGAACATACCTCAACATAATAAAGACCATATGTGAAAAAACCCACAGCTAACATCATACTCAATGGTAAACAACTGAGAGCTTTCCCCCTAAGATCAGGAACAAGACAAGGTTGTGTATTCTCACCACTTTTATTTAACATAGTACTAGAAGTCCTAGTCACAACAATAAACAAGACAAGAAAAAAGAAAAGGCATCTAAATTGGTGAGGAAGGAGTACAATGTTCACTATATGCAGATAACATGATGCTCAACATAGAAAACCCTAAATACTCCACCAAAAAAACCTGTTAGAACTGATAAATGAATTCAGTAAGGGCATAGAATACAAAAATCCATGTACAGAAAACTGTTGCCTTTCTCTGCACTAATAATGAAATAGCAGAAAGAAATTAAGAAAACAACCCCATTTACAATTGCACTAAAAAATAATAAACTGCCTAGGAATAAATTTAGCCAAGGAGATGAAAGACCCATACTCTGAAAACTACAAAATGTTGATGAAAGAAATTAAAGATGACACATACAAAAATGGAAACATAGTCCATGATCACAGATTGGAAGAACAAATATTGTTAAAATGTCCATAATACCCAAAGAAATCTATAGATTTAATGCAACACTTATCAAAATACCAACAGCATTTTTCCCAGAACTAGAAAAAATAATCCTAAAATTTGTGTGGAACCACAAAAGACCCCAAATGGCCAAAGCCACCTTGAAAGAGAAGAACAAAACTGGAGGTATCACAATCCCAGATTTCAAGGTATCCTACAAAGCTGTAGTAATCAAAACAGCATAGTACTGGCCAAGAATAGACACATAAATCAACAGAACAGAATACAGAACCCAAAAGTAAACCCACAGTTATATGGTCAATTAATCTTCAACAAAGGAGACAAAAAAAAAAAAAAACAAAGGAGACAAGAATGTGCAATGGAAGAAAGATAGTCTTTTCAACAAATGGTGCTGGGAAAACTGGACAGGTACATGTAAAAGAACAAAACTGGACCGTTTTCTTATACCATACACAAAAATAAACTAAAAATGAATTAAAGGCCTCGATGTGAGACCTGAAACCCTAAAAATCCTAAAAGAGAGCACTGACAGTAATGTCTCTGGCATCAGCCATAGCAACATTTTTCTAGATCTGTCCCCTGAAGCAAGGGAAACAAAAGCAAAAATAAACTATTGGGGCTATATCAAAATAAAAAGCTTCTGCACGGTAAAGGAAACAATCAATAAAATTAAAAGACAACCTATTGAATGGAAGAAGGTATTTGCAAATGACATATCTGATAATGGGTTAGTATCCAAAATATATAAAGAGCTTATACAACTCAACAGAAAAAAAAAACTAATTTAAAAATGGGCAGAGGACATGAACAAATATTTCTCCAAAGAGGACCTCCAGATGGCCAACAAACACATGGAAAGATGCTCAACATCCCTGATCCTTGATCATCAGGGAAATGCAAAACAAAACCACAATGATATATCACCTCACACCCGTCAGAATGACTAAAATTAAAAACAGAGGAAACACGTGTCAGTGAGGACATGGAGGAAAATGAACCCTTATGCACTGCTGGTGAGAATGCCAACTGGTGCAGCCACTGTGGAAGACAGTATGGAGGTTCCTCAAAAAATTAAAAGTAGAATGACCACATAATGCGGTATTTCCACTACTGGGTATTCATCCAAAGAATACAAAAACACTAATTCAAGAAGGATGCATGCAGCCCTGTGTTTGCTGCAGCATGATCTACATTAGCCCAATTATGGAAGAAGCCCAAGTGTCCATCAATAGATGAAGGGATGGGCTATATATACACACAATGGAATATTATTCAGACATCAAAAAGAAGGAAATCCTGCCATTTTGCCATTTACAATGACATGGGTGTATCTAGAGAGTATAGTGCTAAGTAAAATAAAAAATCAGAGAAAGACAAATACTATATGATTTCACTCATATATGGAATTTAAGAAACCAAACAAATGAAGAACAACAGTAAGAGACAAATCGAAAAACAGACTCTTAACTACAGAGAATAAACTGGGGGTTAGCAGAGGGGAGGTGGGCAGAGGATGGGTGAAGTAGGTGAAGGGAACTAGAAGTACACGTACTGTGACAGCACTGAGTAATGTATAGAATAGTTGAATCACCATACTGTACACCTGAAACTAATACAACCCGGTGAGTTAATTATCCTGGAATTAAAATTTTAACAATTTTTAGAAAATCTATGCAACCTTCACACTGTCTCTTTACATATCAGCTGGATGAATTCAGTGAGTCAGCAGATGACAAGGAAGCCTCTAGAAGATGGGGGTGCCCCCAAGACGGCAAAAGCAGGATGCCTGTGTCACAGGGTAGAGGACTCTTTTCTGAGGACTGTTTGGATTAAAGAAATTAACCTCTACTATGCCAGGGCTGCTTGCTGTAGCACACGGTACGGACACATAACTGGTAAGCTGTGGAGTAGGATTCAGACACCAATGCATGGTCCCAAAGCCCACGCGCTCTCCAATCTGGCTTCCTTGTGATTGTTCTTGCTATTTTAGCTACTGTGACTTTGTAATGCACATCAGTGTCTTTGCAAGTGATGGCGCTTGTTTGCAAAATCACCAATTGTGGTATCACATCCTCATGATCCATGTATGGGAAGGTGTACTGTTGGGTGGGGCAAGGATGCAAAATCCAGAGGTGCTAGGACGTTCTTGCCCATTCCTCCCCAGCTCTGCACGGAGAGACCTAAGAATTTCCCCATCAGTAGGCTCCTTAGAAGGTCGCCATTTTTCCTGATGTTGTTCCTCTTTATCCGTCTAGGCTAGGCTATGCCTCTGAAACCTACATCTTCCTTACAGGCCCTTCTGGGAGGCTTGAAGGGTTCTTATTCCTTTCATCTCATAGCTTTTTGAATGCACATCACATGCCAGCCATCTGAGCTCAGCGCTGAGGAGCCACAATTGAAGGAAGCCCTGCTGTTATGGTGTCTTTGTTCCAATGGGAAGTGAATATGAACTCATGCGTCACATGGATCTTTAGGAGGTTAGGCCATATGATATGAAGGAGAAGCAGGGGAACTAGAGAGGTGCAGACTGGCTGGACTGATCTAGGCTGGGAGAAGAGAAGGCTTCCGAGGGGGAGTCTGAGCGTGCTGAGTGTATGTAGTTCCAGCTTTGGACCAGTGCACGTCTGGCGGGTGGGTGTGTGGTAGGGCTGGAGCAGGGAAAGGAGACCCCTGTGTGTGTCTTCTGATCATTCTGATTAGCTTTCAGCTTCTAGAACAATCTCCCAGATTTTTGAATTAACATTAATCACTAGCATAGACATGGGAATGTCTATGCATGGACTGTTCTGACTCTCTGGATTCAAGTTCTCATTTTATTAATCTCTTTTAATCATTTCCTGATGATGTTCAGGGCGATGTTTTATATGCTTTAAGTATTTCTCATATTGTACAATATGTCCTCTTTCCTTAAATCTCTCTTATACATCTCATTATAAGATAATTGACACATGCAGAACTTTATATAACATTCATAGAAAGTATGTGAAACTACCACCCAACCAGAATAATAATTAAATGACTTATCCTATATGTGAGAACATTCATTTTTTTCTCACCACTTTCTATTTTACTTACTTAAAAAAAAAGATTTTATTTATTTGTTCATGAGAGACACAGAGAGGCAGAGACAAAGGCAGAGGGAGAAGCAGGGAGCCCGATGCGGGACTTGATCCCTGGACCCTGGGATCACCGTCTGAGCTGAAGGCAGACGCTCAACCGCTGAACCACCCAGGTGTCCCTTTACTTACTTTTTTAAAAAAAAACAAAGTTTATACTTAGTCATGGTGGAAGATTTTTGCTATTATTAAAATTACTATTAATTTTATAAGAAAAACGTGGTAAGATGTGGTTTATTCATTTTTTTAAAAAAAATTTATGGAGGCATAATCAACATGCAATAAACTGCCCAGAAAATGTCAAAATGTTTTTGACATGCGAAAGTCTGAAGTGTAAGTTTTGGTGCATGCGTTATGCTTGTAAATCTGTCACTGCCATCAAGATCATGAACGCAGCTCTTCCCCCTTCTGCACTCCCACCAATCACACATCTGTTTTCTGTCACTAGAGATAAGCTTGCATTTTTCTAGAGTTGTAAATAAAGGGAATTATACAGCACATAGTCTTTTTTTGTCTGGCTTCTTTCATTCAGCATAATTTGCCTTGAGATTTATCCATACAGTAGTGTGTATGAATAGTTCATTTCTTCTTCTTGCTGAGTAACATTCCATCATGTGGATATACCACAATTTGTTTATCCATTCCCCTATTGGTAGATATTTAGTTTGTATCCAGTTTAGGATACAAACTACTACAAATAAAACTGTTACGAGCATTCACATATAAGTCTTTGCATGCACATAGGCTTCCATTTTTCTTGAGTAATTTTATTTAATGACCCGAACTTTTACTTTGTTCCTAATCAGATCTTTCCTTTTTGGAACATGCTGCAGTCTCCCAGCTTCTGCCCAGACCAGGTAGAGTGGGATTAAAAGTGTTTGTACACTTCAGTTTAACACATCTGTGGCCAGTGGGTCCCGATCCGAGACGTGAGGCTTTCCCTTGGCCTGTGAAGTCGATATGAGTATACAAAGAGCTAAATTAGCAAAGACAATCATCAGGAGACTACTGCTTATAAAAACTGATCTCAAGGAGAAGGAATAACTCTTCTGTCTTGATTTTGTCCTTCTTCCCAACACGAGATTAGCAAAAAAATGCATAGGAACGATCTGTGGCCTAAATGCTTTTTTTTAAAGGGTTGTTATTATCTGTTGCCAAGTAAATGACACAAACCCAACATGAGTATAAGCTAGGACAGGCGTTATTAATGGTGTTTACTTTTCATTAGGAGGCCAGAACAATTCCCTAATTGCTAGCAGATTCTAGGAAATGCCTTATTTGTAAACTGTGGTTCACAAAAAAGTCATTAACAGAATAAACAGGCAATTTAGAGCAAGCAATTGCAATTATGAAATGTATTTAATGGCTTAAGGAATATCGGTGATATTTTGCAAAGGCTAGGGTCTCTCCCACATTTGAACAGCTGAACTCAGCCCACCAGACCCCACCCACCTAGTGCCCGAGGACTGTGGAGCTGCTTTTATTACTTCCTTTAAAAATGGTAACTTTCTGATTATAAAGCTAATGCATTCTCATTGTAGGAAACTTGTCAAACACAGAACGGAAACAAAGAATAAAAATCTCCCATCATCCTACCTTTTAGAGATAGATAACTAGTAACATTTCATTTATTTCATTCCTTCTACTCAGTTTATAGTTGGGCTAAAACTCTATATACCATTGTGTATCCTGACATTTTTTCCACCTAAGCATGATTACATAAATGTTTTGCCAGGTTATTAAAACTTTTTCTTTGCAAACACCATGTTAAAGGCTAAAAAAATATCCTAATGTATGGGCTACTGGTAATTTACTCAGCAGTTCCCCTCGTTGTGGGAATTTAAGTGTTTTTTGAATTGTTCTTTAGTATAAATAATGCTGCAATCAGCATCTTTGTGTAGACCATTTTCAACTGCATTTAGAATCATTGCCTTGGGATATTCCCACAAGTGAAAATTCTAGATCAAAAGTGTGAAAGTTCTTGAGGCTCTTGATACGAGTTCAATTAACATGTTGAATGGACGCTCTTCGTCTAGACCAAAAGACTAAACTAAAAGGCAATTTCCAGGGTTAATTAGATGAGGACTGCACAGGACTCTGTTGACACCTTTGGTTACTGAGTGGGAGATTTCTTAGGACATAAAAGGGCAGGGCTTATGAAAAGGCTGCACCATCCCTATGTAGCCCAAAGATGCAATGTGGAGAGAAAACCCTCCCTACAGGATAGAGACAACCTAAAGGATGGATAAATGAGCCACCAAAGATTGTCCAGGTTTGGTTGGAGTACTAGAAGCCTCCAAAGAAGATGATGGGGAGGAGCCAAATATCACACTGGTTATGCTTTAAGCTTTGCCTCACTCTCAAGACCGGAGTGACCGTCAACACAAATTGTCAAGAATTCAACTTATCGGGGATCCCTGGGTGGCGCAGCGCTTTGGCGCCTGCCTTTGGCCCAGGGCGCGATCCTGGAGACCCGGGATCGAATCCCGCGTCGGGCTCCCGGTGCATGGAGCCTGCTTCTCCCTCTGCCTATGTCTCTGCCTCTCTCTCTCTATCATAAATAAATAAAAATTAAAAAAATTTAAAAAAAAAGAAAGAATTCAACTTATCTTCTTTAGTTCCTCCTGAAGGTTCTCATGGATGGTTGCTCCTCTGAGAGTCAGAAGAAGTGTTATTGTCTTTTAACTCCCCTCTGGTTTAGTATACGAGCCTAGGCATATAGCAGGTGCTTACAAAATGAGGCTTAGAGTTCCCTAAGGTCAGAATCAATGTCTATCTCGATTGTTTCTCCATCCCCAGTATCTAACACTATTCCCAGCATGTAGTAGGCATTTAGTAAAACTGGCTTAATGGAATTGAATACATTCAGGTAGTTGATATTTAGTAACCAGTGAGCTAGCTTCATTCATACAAGTACTTGTGAGAAGTATTAAAAACCCCACTACAATTGGCTAAATTTCACCTTCTCATTCCTTCTTTCCTCCCCTCCTTACTCTGCTTCTGCTTCCCTTGTGCCTACCCAACCAGTGAATAACATAATGGTTGGATCTCTTAACCAGAGTCAGTGAGTGGAGCTCCTTGGGGTGGTGGCAGTGGTGGTACTTATCTTGAACTGCTTATCTAATGAGGAAGCAAAGAGGTAGAATTGTCTTCCTCATTGTGACATGATTAGCATGCCCATGGTTTAGAAAAACAACTCCATCTTGATCCTGGGTCCTGGTCTTCTTGGAGAAGCTGAGGTGGTTATTCATTCAGTTCTTTCAGTTAGTAACTCATGTTAACTAGTTCACTACCTCCTTATTTCAACTTGCTGCAATAGTTTCCTGTCCCTGCTGTGTGAAGCTCCTGACCTTCCCGGTCAGTGGTGGGACTGAGTGAGCTAAGTGGCCAGCAGACTGACACCTCACTGGCCATGGCTGCCCTTGCCACCATATCACTCATATCATTTTAGACCTTGCATTCACCATGGCAACAGGACAACTCACAGCATCTGTGTTTCCATTATCTCTTGTTGGTTTCCTCAAAGTAGATATTTCCAAGCCACTATTTTCTCGCTTATCAATTACATGCTAGAATTCTTTCCGCCTGAGGTTTGCTTCTCTGGCATTTGGAAAACAAATTCATGAAAAATGGTATGAACTCCAAATCGTAGGGAATGGAAATTGGCTTGGGTACTGGCTAATTTTAATATTTGAAGTCTAAGGGAGATTTTGGAGAACATATGGAAAAACAGTTTAACAAAACCATGTCGTATCTTTTATGTAAAAGGAGTCAGTTCCTGTCTAAGATGTGGTTAGGCTTCTAATTCATCTATATTAGGATAGACAGGATAAACTGCAGTGACAAATGACCCCCAAATCTCAGTGGCTTTAACAAGACACAGATTCATTTCATTTTCTGTCTTCTCTGCCCTTTGTGGGTCATCAGAAGGACTCTGCTCCACAGAGTCACTCAGGGACCCAAGGTGACCAGGGTGCCATCATCAGGAATGTGTGGTTGCCATAGAAGCAGAGACATAACAGAGGATTCCCTCCTGGCTCTTCCAGGCTTCAGCCCCGAAGTGACATGTTGGCCAGAACTACTCACCTGATTCCTCCCAAATGCAAAGGTGGCTAGAAAAGTGGGAACCTGGTGGCATATTTTTCAAATGCTACTGCTTCTGCCAAGGCTGATAAGAGCAATTAATTCTTTGGTCCGTTTCTTTCTGAAGAGAGTTGAGAATTAGATTTTTAAAAAATCTTTTATCATTGCATCCCCAATGCAGCTTGATATATAGGGATATCTATGTCTCTCTCTATATATCTATTTCCATTTGGAGTTTGCACTCCATGAGGGCAAAATATTACTTTATTTCTCTTTGTATCTCCACTGCCTAGTAGACTGTCAGCTACCTGATAGTTGGATAATCAGTGGTTATTAAATGAGTAAGTGAATAACTGAGTGAATAGAATGGTTTATACTGTCAGGAGTGATGTCATGATATGATCAAGAAATTATAATCACAGAAGTCCACAGTGTCAAGGGACAGATGCTTTTTGGATGCCTCATTTGACAATGAGGATGCTGAGGCTGGGACACCCACCTGGTCAGTAGCAGGGCCAATGCTGTTCTTCTCCATGGAACTTTCTTGGAAGATGTAGTCTAGATGGATACAAGCTGATGTTTTCAAGAGGAAAGACTAGTGGAGACTGGAACCTCACCTTTGTCTCCATGTACCCCACCTAGTCCTGAGGTGACTTTCCCATTATTCAGATCTCATGAACTTGACCCAGTTACCAGCCTTCCTTGGGATTTAACACTCCCTTCTTGAGGAAGCAAATGATAGTGGAACAGACTTGGACTTCAAATAAGGGAGTTTGGGGTTTAAATTATGACTTTTGCATGGCCTTGGGAAGACTGCTTATCCCCTTGTCCTTGGTTTCTCACGTGGCAAGTGCGGGAAATGACACCCACCTCGTGAGGTTGTTTTGACAGCTAGATGAGACAAAGGCACTGATGAACAATGAGATGATCACATCTCTTGATAGGAGCCGGTGAGCTGAGCCCATTGGGCTGGTGGGAGCAATGCTGTCTGCCCTTTAGCTGTTCAACTACATGATGAAGCAGAGGGATTGGTTTCTTCCTCTCCAAGTGATGCCAGGTACACCTGGTATTTAGCACTAAGGAGGTGCTCAGTTCACAGATATTGCTGACAACAACAATAATATAAGCTTGCTTCATGTCCTTCTCCAGCTGCCTCCTAGTCCTAGGCCTTAGGCCCCTTGGTGTTCCCCAAGTCAAGAAGGGGTGACTTTGCCCTGCATGCTTTCAGATATCACTGAATGCCAGCCTTCTCCCATGGGGGTGGGGTGCAAACCTGCTGTTTAAAACTCCAAAGAGCCAACTTCTTTCCCTCTGACACATTTTCTGCACTCTTAGGGTGTGGGGGAGAGAAAGTAAGGTTTATCTGCCATGTGGATGCACCTATCCAAATATCACACTCTGCGTCTGGGCTACTTGCTGTAGGTGAGTTTGGAATGGTTTGTAAATTTAATTGTTGGCAGATGGTATGTTCAGAACGCTTTGGTTATCAGTGTGTTGTGTAGAATGAGTAGCTCTGTTTATTATCCAAGTATATTTAGTGGTCTTTACTGACAAATGCACCCCAAAACATCCAAGGTCCAGCAAGAGCTGCATGCTGAAGACACTGGTTGTCCCTGGGAGGCCTGGAGCTTGGAGGGAGAGCAGGGTGTCCAGGGCGTGGTGGCTCCCTGGGCTCTTCTCAGAGTGCACTGGCTTCCCTGCAAACAGTGAAGAGTCAGTTCATCTATTCTGTAACAAGCCAGGAAACATTGATTCACTGCAAAAAGAGTCCCTGGCTGGAGGATTCTGAGCTAGTTACAGGAGACCTTGAGGTAGAAAGAGCTAGGAGAAGAGATGGGCACCTGGGAGATATGCAGGTTCCCTGCCTTGGAGTTCTCACTCACTGTTAACACCTCTAAGCAGACCAGCTCAACAGGAAGCTCAGGGCCTTAAGGTTTTCTCAAAGACAATGACAAATTATAATGACAAAAGTCACCTGGCCTTGCTTTAGGGCACCAGGCAGCTAGTTTCACACCTCTTCCCATTCAGATTAAAGGTATGGAGCTTTGGCTGCTGGGCAGCCACAGGCAAAGAAAAAAGTCAATGCCCCAACCTGGGAGTTGCAAATGGAACCTTCTGGCTTCACAAAAGTGCACCAACAGAAGGGCCGTGTGACACTGAGGCAGGGTTCAGGGAGTCATCAGAAGATGGCAGGTAATGGGGTCCGGCCCTCTTGAGGGTCCTCTGGTGAGCTGAGCACCTGGTTTTAACCACCATGACTTCAGCTAAACCCATCAGGTCCCCAGGATAGAGGCGGTCCCTGTTAGTTTAGTTCCTGATGTGATAAACTCCCCCCACAAAGACGATAGGACTTGATGAACACATCTGAGCCTATGGTGGGGAACTGGAATTCCAGATATACAGAGGGTAGTGGGCTAATAGTTCAATCTAGAGACCAGACACAGAGAGAAGGCAGAGAGCAGGAGCAGGGAGGGTGGGAAGGCGTGAGAAGCAGAAGCCACAAATAAGCGGTAATCACACTGTTGAGGGGAGAGCACTGTTTAGGGGGTAGAGGGTGCCAGAAAAGGAGAGGATCACTGGGCTGAGTTGCCCTAACAGCAGAGGCCTCCTGCCAGTAGGGAGAGAGGTTTTGTCTTCAAGGAAACAAGGTTTCCAGTGGCTCAAGTTTAGATGTGTCCAGAATGACTGTCTTCTATTCCCAAGCCATGTGCCATCTCCATGAGCCTAGTAGAGAGTGCCCCTGTCTTCCTCATGGCCAGGTGTGTCCCTATCCACCTTGCCTGTCGTCACCTGATGCTGTCTGTTCCTTGAACTCTAAAGATCTAAACTGACCCACAGAGCACATCAAAAGAACATTCATATGTAAAAACAAGCCTCGTGTCCACCAGTGGGGTAGTGGAGACACAAAACGTGGTGTCAGCCTTTGGGCACACATGTTGAGCCAGGAGACCCTGTCGGCTCTTGGGCAGTCTCACCAGGTGTGATGGCTCACATTCAGCCCAGCCCATGCTGGTGGCACAAGTCTCTTTAGAGTGGTAGCCCTAGAATGATCACCACTTGGGATGGCTCTTGGACGCAGCATAAGGGTCACCCATGTTGTGGCAGGTGTCACTATTTCAATCCTTTCTATGGCAAAATAATATTCCATCGTGTGGACTTCCCACATTTTATTTCTCTGTTCTTCAGTTGGTGGACATTTGGGCTCTTCCCACCTTTTGACTATTGTGGATAGTGCGCCTTCGAACATTCTTCTGATGCTTTTTGAAATTAGAGAAACAGGGAGAGACAAGCCCGGGGCCAAGTGCCCTGTACATTCCCGCTTGTCCCAGGAGCTTCCTGGGCAGTGTTAATGTAGAAAGAATTTCACCTGAACCTGCTTCCACCCTGACTGGTTTACATGGTAATATGCAGGGAGAGAGTCTCCAGAGGCCTCTCTCAAACCCACCTCTTAAAAGCCCACCCTGAGGTTGCTTAAGAATTACTAAGTAATTGAAGCAATAACTTTCAAGACCAAAATATATATTTTCCTCCTTCATAGAACAGAGTGCCCATAACTCCTGTGATGCTTTTAGCTGTTCTTGGGAATAAGCCGACACCTCTCCTTCCCTTGTGCTGCATGAAGCATGGAAGGGAAAAAAAGAATCCAAAGGGAGACTCATAAACAGAGAAGAAAGAAATCCTCTTTTTAAATTCTCGAATCTTTAACCCCCTTAAGCACAAATAAAACCAACCACCCCTGGCCCCCAGGAGTCAGGGCTTCTGGTCCTTTCTGGACACCCCGAGGTTGGCTTGATTCTACAGGCAGCCACACCTTCGAAATGAGAGTCCATTCAGTCAGAACCTTCCGCAGGTTCTCATTTAAATTCCAGTTGCGTGCATGAGCGTTGTTTCTCCCAGAAATGTCAGCTCTCTTAATTCTTTCCCCTTTTAAAGAGATCCAAATGATTTCCCCCTGATTGAAGGAAAAAGAGTGTAAATATTTCAGCATTTCACGCAACTGGAGACACAGTGTGTGCCACCTGAGTAACAGCCAGCCTTCCTTACATGTTCTAATCCATTAGCTTTGCAGAGTACTTTTTCAGAGGAGTAGAAAGATCCAACTCCAAACCACTCACACCATTGCCTCCTTACACTGTGGCCACTCTGGATCCTGGAAGTTCACTCGTGAAAGGACAGGGAGACTTCTTTCTCCCGGACACAGTCACTGAGCGTGTTTGTGCGAGGGACAGATTGGTGGCGGTGGAAGCTGGCTTGTGCCCATCTAGGAGCTGTGAAGAAATAGTGCTTTCCTTCTATCTCCTGTCTCAGGACTCAAAACAAAAACAAAAAGCAAAACAAAACAAAACAAAACAGGAAAAAAAGAACAGGGTCGCTGTCTTCCTCCATAGCAGAACGGGTATTCACAAATGAAGATTTCCATGGCCCGCGCAGGGTGTCTAAGTGGGGACTTTGCCAAGTGCAATTTCACATAGCGTTAAAAAAAAAAAAATGATTCCTGGCCAGGGCTTCCTCTATGAAAGGCCACTTGGAAGAACTTGGAGAGCTTAACGAGGCCCCGAAAGGTTGCAGAGAAGGCAAAGTATCGGCATCAGCAAGTGTCAGAGAGGACAGGCCCTGCCAGGGAGACTTCCTGTCCCTCTCCTGCAGAAATTTTCCCCTGTAATGGCACAAGCTTGGACCCCACAATGAAAACCCAAATGACAAGCCTGTCGCTGGGCGCTTTCAGAGCAGAGCTTGTTCTTTGGGCTGGGATTGGGCAGAGATGTTTAATTTTTACTTTATCCTCGTGCAAATGAGGGGAACTCCAGGGCCCCCAGCTGTTGTTTCTTGATTGTTGGACACCTGGATGGGCAGAGGGAGGCAGGGGATGGATCAGCTCCCTGCCAGGTGCCTAACGCGTGCTCTGACGACCTCGGCTCACCTGACCCTCAGCAGGTGCCCCGTGTTGGGAAGGGGTGCAGACCGCCCCACCCGCAGAGATGCAAGAAGGTTGTCAGAGCCCATTCGCCTGACCTGGAAGAGTGGACAACATGGGAGGGGAGCAAATGCTTGCCGGTCTTCCCGTCCAAAGGAGGCTGGAGCTTGGCATCTGGAGGGGATCCAGGACGCAGAATGCACTCTGAAGTTCGCCTGGCGCTGAGAGATGCCTTTTCACTGGCCAGAGATGACAAATGTGGCTACAGAGCCATAAATATCCCGAGTCGCGAGAAGATGGACAGGGAGAAGTCATTAGCGGTGACAAAGAGTCCCCGCAGTTGAGCATCACTCGCCTAAAAATGATTGCGAAGGTTAAGGCTGGGGATGAGTGAGAGCAAGGCGAGGCGGGGTGGGGGACGGGCAATGCCTTGGACTGTTTCAGCCGAGAGGGCAGAGGTTCGAGACCACGCTCTCCCTGCCCGCACACCCAGCCCCTGCCACGAGAGTTTGCCGCCGTCCTGCCCCAGAGCCTGCAGGAGAATATTTGCACCCTGCAGATCAAAATTTCACAACTGGTTGCACATCTGCATTTCAGAATGGAGAGTGACAATTAGGAAAATCCTAACATTTTCCTGAGAAATACTGTCTCAATTAAGTACCTTTATTACCGCGCAGCACTTCGTTTTATTATACACTTTCACCGGCAAACCATAGCAAACAATCTCAGGACGACAAACAACATTATGCATGCTCCAGCTCCTCTTCCGTCTTGCACTTATTTTATTATAAAAATAAAGGAAAGAGCAGGAAACCTTCCATTCATCGCCAGATCAGAAATTTCCCTGCCTTTCCCTTCCTTGGGGTGGGGAGGGCGGTGGGGGGAGAAGAAAGAAAGAATTAAGACAACTTACGGTGATGCTTATGGTACCTACACATGAAAGTATCAACCGGTATGTTTTCGAAAATTGAAAATAAAATTATGGAGAAAATGCTTTATTTGATTCTCTGTTTATGGGAAATTCATTTTATTTGACTTTTTTATTTG